>NC_046300.1:64351416-64596416 GCF_004115265.2 Rhinolophus ferrumequinum
GGGGATAGCCAAAGGGCTAACTAGAGGAACTGAGAAACGGGAGAGGAAACAGCCTTTGCCAAAAGCCCTCTGTCATGGGCCAGCCTCGCATGCTTGGAAAGCTGGTGTGGCTGGAACATGGTGAACAAGGAGAAGGTCAGAAAGTTAACTGGGAATCAGATTATGTAGGGTCTTGTAGCCATAGGAAGAATTTTAATGTTATGTGAAGTAAAAGGTGGAGCCATTGCAAATTCTGAACACAGGAATGACATGATCTGACATGGTTTTAAAGGACCACTCTAGATGCTGAATTGAAAAGAGACAGTAAGCGGGCAAGAGAAAAAGCAGGGAGAACAGTTAGGAGGCTGCTGCATTAATCCAGGCAGGAGATGGTGGTGGCTTGGACTAGAAATGTAGGGGTGGTGGGACATGGTCCGATTCTAGATACATTTTGCAGGTAAAGCCAACAGGACTTCCTCTTAAATTGAATACGAGATGCACAAGAAAGAGAGATCAAGGTTTGCTGGTTGAGTGACTAGAAGAATGGAGTGCCATCAATTAAGAAGGCTGATGGTAAAACAGTTTTATCAATGGAGGAGTCAGTCAGGAGAGGAGTCTGGCATTTCATGCCAGAGGAGTAGGTGATATGGAAATATAAGCAGGAGCATGAGCTAAACTATGAAGCCTCCCAAAGTTAAGAGGTTGGGTAGGAGTCTGAGAAAGAGCAATCAATGGAGTAAAAGGAAAATCAAGAAAGTATGGTTTCCCAGAGGTCAAATTGAGAAATGTAGTAGCTTCCTGTATCAAATGCTGTCATTAGGTTAAGGAAGAGGAGAACTACAGAATGACTCTGGGATTTAACAGCATGTTTTTGAGCAGTTTGGGTGGGGTGGCAAAAGAGGGAACCGGAGTGAAGGTAGTTTGCAAGAATATGATAAGAGGAGAAACAGAGAAAGCAAATATAGACAAGTTTTTAAGGAGCCTTGATGGAAGGGGGAGCCAAATTGTAGGCAGGGCAAGTATGATCAAGAGAAGGGTGTTGTTTTGTTTTGTTTTGTTTTGTTTTGTTTTGTTTTGTTTTGTTTAACATGGGAGAAATAACAGCATGTGTTTGCATGTGGATGAGATCCAGTATCGAAAGTAAACTGATAATGTAGAAGAGAGAAGGGAGTGTTGCTGGAGGAATGTCCCTGGGTAGACAAGAGGAGTTGGTGGTAGGGTACTGGTGAAAGGGTGACTTTAGATGGGAAGATTAAACTGTAATAACAGGCAAGCAGACAAACAAAAAATGTGGCTGCAGAGGCTGGTAGGTGAGTGCATGGGTTCACAGGGGTCTATTCATTTCTCTTCTTGTTGCTTCCATTTCTCTTAGTGGGAAGAAAGCAAGCAAAGGAGAAGGGCAGGGTGGGGAAGCAGTGCTGGGGTTTAGAGGAGAGGGAAGGTGTAACACTGGCAGAATGCATGGACAGTGAGTTACCTGTTACTAACGCCAAAAGGAAGGGCCCACCTGAGCGTTCTTGTTCCTAGCAGCTACTGTGCCTGGAACTGCTCTTACTAGAAAGAACAGCATGGAGTGGCAGGGAAAAATAGGGGTTTAGGCCAAGTAGGGATTGGTAAACCTGGGTAAAGAATTTATTCCAAATGAACCCTTATGAAAATTATTTAAACATTGTACCTCTATATTCCACTTCTAACAAAATACAATAAGAATACATACCTTTCACCTCTAAACTTCTTGACCTTGTGTGAAAGTGAAAATTGATTTTTAAGTGTTCATTAAACAAACAGCTCAAATCTCCTGATTATTGAGCATTTGTTAAAAAGCAAAACTTCCCATCCGCACATTTTTCCTTTTTATTCTTTGAATAGCTTTCAGTTTTGTTTTGTGGATTCAACTCTAATACTTTTCAAGGAGAAAGCAAATAAGAATCAATCATTCAGCATGTATTTCTTTAGTAGAGATGGTGATTCTAGCACTATGAACTTATTTTCAGCATTTTTTAATATTTGGCAAGAATATGAAGGTTAAAAGATGTGAACTTACTGAATTTTTGATGGACAAGTCTCAAAGCAGAAATAAATATTCCTTGGGCTTCTAGATTCATATCAAGGCTGGGATTCCTCCTCTGCAGGCATTTTTTTTCCTTCCTTTTTCTTAATATTTTCAGGCAAAGCCCATTTTGTCTTCCTGTGAGGGTGCTGATCACAGCATCATTTGCAATAGAAAAGTCGCAAGTATCCTATATATCCAAAATCATGGAATCATAAAATAAATTATCCATGTGAGAGAAAACACACACCTATATAAAATTCTCATTTTGAAGACTATTTAACAACATGGGGAATGCACATGGTGTAAACGAAGAATATACTAGAACAAAATGTTTACTATAACCTCAATTTTTAAGTGAATGTGTGTTTTTTTTAATTTATAACCTGTTATATATTACAACATTTTTACAAAACAGTGAATCTCTCACTGTTGTAAATTAAGAGTGTTTTGTTTTTATTTTTTTTATTTTTCTATGATGAACATGTATTTTTCATGATGAAGTGAAAAATAAATTGACTAAAGCACAATAATTTTTTTGTGTCTAAACAGAACTGGTGATTGAAAACAAAATACCAATGTTTTTATCTCCTGATACAGATGTCCCCCAGCCCCACCCATAGGTAGCATAGAGCATACAAACTAAGGTCCACCCAAATTAAGGCCCAAAGCAACTTGAGCCACTTTGGGGGTGAAAAAATAAATCCTAGTTTCAAATGTATGTAAAAGTAATATGCAGGAAAAGAACGAATTGGGGTTTAGAGGCAAAATCCGAACTTACATAGCAGGCCTCCGATCTTGTAAAACTGTAAATTCCTCTTTCATGCCTTTCTCTGTGTAATTTGTTAAACAATCATTTAACAAATATTTGAGGGGCTGTTATTTATTTAACAAACACTTATATCACACTTCCCATGTGCTAGCACTGTTTCTAAGTGCTTTATATGTAATTCATTTCAATCTTCATAGCATCTTTATGATGTAGCTCGTATCTGTTTTATAGATGAGAAACAGACACAGGGAGGTTGCATAGTTGGCCCACGGTCCCAGGGCTAGCAAATGGTAAGGCTGAGGTTCAACCTCACGATTGGCCTCTAGAGCCCATGCATGTTCCTGCCCCAACACTAAGTTGCTAGACACTGCACTAGGCTCTTGGTTTCACTTGCTACTAAACAGTAAAATATGAGATATGCTCAAAACATATAGTGAATGTTTAAATTTTAAAAATATGTATTACAGTAAAAGACACGTTGCCCTTAATCTCCCTCAAAATACACCCCCTCACTTCGAACACACTTATCCCATCATTCTTGCCACTTTCTGAAGCAGTTCTGGAAGTCCTCTTTCCTGAGTGTCTTTAGTACTGAATCATTTTGACTTTGGGGAAGAGCCAGAGGTCGCACCGTGCCAGATCCGGTGGAAAAGGTGGATGAAGACATAGCATAATGTTTTTATTTGACAGAAATTGCTGTATATCAGAAGCGATGTGTGACACAGAGCGTTGTCATGATGGAGGATAAAACTGTTTGCCCCATTACATATTAATGCGTTGTTTGTGGATCCATGATTTACGGCACCCTTTAAAACACACCTTCTGTCAACCATAGCTCACACCCTACTGACTGCACTGAACAAGTTGAAACTTGTCACACACTGTTACTAAGGTTCGACATGCCACTTCCCATATTGAAGATCCCTGCCTTTCCGTCGGATGGCACTCGGCAGCAGCATTCACTGTATGTTTTGATCGCACCTCGTATACAAGTATCAAGTCCCCGTCCTCAGAGAATATACAGTTTTGTGGGAAGAAAGAGGATAATCCAACAATCACACAAACACAAATGTATAATGTCAAAATCTGATAAACCTATGAAGAAATATGTAGAAAATGTGCGTGTGTATGTAGAAAATGAGGCCCTAGCATCTTGGTAAATTATAGAATGCCTCTCTGGGCTCATTTCTCTTCCTCATCATGACCGCCCTCCATGCTTATTGTGGATCAAAGCCAATGACATACTCCCTGTTCTCGGGGTGGGGCGATGTGGGTCAGCCCAGTCACAGGCATGAGGACTAATTTCTTCCTTCAAAAAAAGTCTAGAAGAAGATGGTTATTTGGGCTGAAGCGCATCACTTTTGGTTGCTTTTCAGTAAGCTGTCACTATCTCCCACCAATATATTCCCTCATATGTTTCTGTTGCCCTCTTTGGGTGAGGAAAAGATGACATCACAACACAGCAAATAACTGTAGTTTGAATTTTTTATTAGTTCTCATTGGTCCAGGTTTATGAATTTTGATGGTGTCGTCCAGAGAAATGTTTTTTTAACTTGCTTTTACCTTTTAGCAGAGAAAGATAAGATGTTTTTAGTCAAAAGCCAGGTCTTGTGTGGGTAGGACAATTCGAATTGTACAATCCAAACTTTTTTTTTCCTGTAAATTTCTATTTGTATATGAGTTCCTGGTCTGGACCCACTGATGTAATATGTGTGAAATTTTTCATTATGAAATCTCCTTTGACGTATCAATCTCAACTTCAGTTTCTGTAATGAAGTTCACAAGGTTTTAGGGAAATCACATATCTAGAGTCCAGTGTCTTCTCAGGTGGAGGGGTACCAAGTTGACATCACAGACTGGGGCACAATTTAATCCCAATATAACAGAGCATCAAAACCGGAGATACTATGCTGACCAGATCCCACCTTTTGTGAAGAACCATGAACTAGGTTAGGAGCTCCAACTTGTTAGGCTGAACCCATCAGGATGACAGTCAAGTCATTCCTGAATCTCACCAGACTGTATGCCCACACGCCAGTGGGAGTTTCACTCATCTCAGCTTTGCTGCTCGGCCATGTGTACAAACTCTCCCTTTCCTCATCATAGTGGCAGGGAAATGTCATAGTGCCACTAGCAAGTTCTCAGCAACTGCTTTAACTGCCACCCTAATCTAGCCTGTGGGTCAATTACAATAAGGCCCTGACCTCTCAGTCAGGGTTGACTGGACAAATAGACTGTACGGAGTGGGGATTTGTACCAACTTTGCCTCCCATCAGACGGCTTTCCTAGGAATTGGAATTGGGAAGAAGACAAAGTTTATTTCTCCATGAGAAAGTGTTATCTGTGACATTGGGGGTTGCGGGGGACCATCTTCTACCTGCACTGAATAGCACATAAATTTGTTCTGCCAGAAGGGAGAAATTGAAGTATCCTGAGAGAGCCAATCAGCCCTGAGAGTGGGAGAGACTGCTCCATGCATTCCAGGCTGCCTTTGGGATCCTGGGTCTGGTACCTCCTGAAACCCAACAGACCTTGTGCCCAGGAATCCATGGGATATCTCTGTATGATTGTTATGCATTGTCCTTTCTTTGCTTTTCATTCAGTTGGTCGGTCGGTCGGTCGGTCGGTCGGTTGGTTGGTTGGTTTTGTTTAAACCAAACTTGATTGCTGTTACCTGGAGCTGCAATCTTTAATACAGTGGCTTTAATAGTTTAAAGGGAATACTTAGCTTGCTCACATACTCACCTACCTCCATTAGAATGAGCTGCGTCGGGCATCACGCCCATGCCCCTACTTAAAAATGTGTATATGGCACACCTGTTCTCATATTAACGTAACAAACCCACCGAGCTGGGGAAAAGAAAAAACCAAGAGAAGTTTTAGTTTGAGAAAAAAGTAGCAGACATTTCCTAGAAATAGCTCTGACCCAAACCAGCCAGAGCAGATTCAACCAGAGAGATATAAACAGAAATCACACCCAGACTGCTATAATTAAACTAAACTAGATTTTAGAGGAAAATGCTTCTTTGTGAAAAGCAAGTCTCCAGAGCAGTTCAGTCTTCCAAAGCACTTAAGAAAACAATTATCAAATTTGTGGTTTGCAGGATAAAATCTTTTTCAAAACAAACCAATGAAAACCTAAAACTTAACAAATCCTTTTTATGAATTTTGAAATAATATTCAACAGTATTAGGTGTTCCTATAGATTAGAGTCTCCACCAAACACATCTTAAATAATAAAGTTTAGTACAGCTTTTGTCATTATGTTGTTGTCTTAATACTCTTGTATATTAATAGTCCCTTCATCCATATTTTATCTTCCTTACTTTATTTCTAATTGTACCATTCACACCTAGGGATGTGAGTCCCTGATAACTTTAAGAGGATTAATATAGAGGAAATGGGCTTTATTAGTTTGCATTTGTTTTATGCATTCTACAGTTTGATTAGAATGAGAAAGTTGAGAGAATGTTATTTGCCAAGCAGAGTATAACAACATAAAAGAAAATAAACTGAACCTCAATGTATTATTGATAGAACGTGATGACATTTTCCACAGCATTATTGTAAGTACAAAGGTCCTTGTGTGAGACAATAAAGGAGAACAAAGAGACTTTTTCCCCCTAGACTTTTTTCAGTATCTTTGCAGATACCTTTAGTTAAATGAAGGGCATACATTTTCTTTTAAAGGAATTTAGAGAGGAGGATATCAAAATATACCAGACAAGTATATTGAAATATTTACCATTTGTTGATTTGGGACATAGAATGAATGACAGATTTCAGCATAATATTTGCAGAGGGAAAAAGAGAATTTTCCATGGGCATCTAGAGTGTTGTTTTGCTTGGGTTTATGCAGAAAAGACATCTGAGAAAATTGAACATTAATCTTGGAGAGGAGAAGAATTCCTCTGAGAATATAGCCATATAATGTCCACAGAACTTTTCAAGTGATTAGCAGTAAAGAAATAAGATAGTCGATGGATTTTTTTTTCAAGCTAACTTTTGTGCAAATGAGTTGAGCTCTTTTGTAGAATGGCTAACTGACAAAATAGGTGTGGGCCTAGATAAGTCATTAAAATCTATAAGTTCTTGTGTGTATGTTTGCTTATGTTTCTCTTCTATTCTAATCTCCCCTCCATGGTTTGATAAATTCAGTAACTGGTATAAATTTAGAGATGTTCCCTGTAAAAGCTATTTTGGGTAAAGGCATATGATTAGCTAAAATTGTTGGAATGCCAAAGAACAATACGTGGAAAAAACTCATTGGAAGTTTTCAAGGTTTTTTTTCCTGCCTTCTCTCCTTCCTTCCTTTTTTTGGTTTTGTTTTCTTTTGTTTTGTTTTAACTTAGAGTTTGAGAGGTCTAGCAAATGGAATTAGAAACCTATTCATTGTTTGAATGGAAAATGTAATAACAGAGATAGTCAACAATACAGAAGCTACTCTGCTTGCTTAATAAGAGCTCTCCCAAACAGGAGAACTGTATTAAGAATGGAGACAAATGACATAATACCCAAAGTGCCTTTTTTAAGATAGAAGGAATTCAGATAAAATAATGCCCAGGAGCACTCAGTGTAAAGTGATAGGGCTAAGCACACGGGACATGAAAATATATCTATTATTCATACATAATGCCTTTAGTGGTCTTGTGGAATAACGAAAGTGCATCCATTGTAATCAAACAACCCTGGGTTTGAATGAATTTCCACTTAACAGCTGGGTAATCATGGACAAATGGGTCTCAGTTTTCTGATCTGTATAATAGATATTAAAATATTGTCTGTGAGTTAAAAATATAACTCCTCTAGGACCCTGCATGGCACATAAATTCTCTGAAAAAAGTTGGCATTATTTCAAAACTTATATGACAAGGGCCTCTTTATCTTATGCCAGAACTGCCTTTTTATCATCATGTCATTCCCAAATGTCCTGGCATCATTCTTGTGGAGAATGTAGAATTCATTCAATAAGTCAGATTAGCTTTTGCCACCTCCTGGTATCAGTTTACCCGTCACATCCTCCTCCCTTTACTACATAGACTGTATATCCAAAACTCTTGGTCAAACTACTTAAATTTAGGTGGGAATATTAGCAAATTGTCAGCCTAGCTATTCTCCAAGCATAAGAACAATCTCTACAGATAACTCTTCCTGATACATCTGTGCAATGGATAGGCAAAAATCTTTCTTTCTTTTTCTTTTTAATTGGGGAATACTGGGGAACAGTGTGTTTTTCCAGGACCCATCAACTACATGTCAAGTGTTGTTTTTCAATCTGTTTTGGGGGACGCAGCTCAGCTCCAAGTCAAGTCGTTGTTTTCAATCTAGTTGTGGAGGGCACAGCTCACTGGCCCATGTGGAACTCAAACCGGCGACCTTGGTGTTAAGAGCTCATGCTCTAGCCAACTGAGCCATCTGGCTGCCCCAAAGTCTTTCATTTTTAACGTTAAAAATTATAGTTTGAATGGTTTTTTAAAGTTCTAAAATAGCAATAATTTATTTGCAAAATATTCAAAAAAGTATGCTTATGAACATAGTGCTATCTTATCGTCATAATATTTTCCCAAATTTATTTTAATTTTTTGAGGAAATAAAATGTTACAGATTGATTTGCAGCCTAATCCCAGCATCTTCCAGAGTGACCAGTCTTCTGGACTTTGCATTTATCATTCCCAAGCAGATATTTATACCATTACCACATATATAAGTGTACATAAATTTAACCTATGGGCCTCAGGTTTTAACGTTTTATATAATTAGTATTTTACTTTATATAATATTATACAAATTGTTGTTTTTGTTTGACATTTTTAGATCTATCTATATCGATACATGTAATCTCATTCATTTTCACCACTGTATAATATTCTATTGTGTGACTATGTACTAAGAAACAAACAGATGTGTTGTTTGTTTTCCAAGTGCACCTCTGATTCTACCTGCAGGTTGGCTTTAATTTGAAGTGCTCTTTTATGTTACACAGCCCCTTGCCAAACATATTGGTGTGGTCCGTAGGCCATATATATTTTTTAATTGTTTGGTTTTATTGCACAGGACTAATCTCTTTCTTTTCACCTGGAATGTGATTTATCTCCTAAATACAACTGCACTGTGTGCTGTCCTATCATAAGACGAAGTAGAACTCTACAGCCTGAGTGTTCACTGTTTTACATTTGGTCATGGTAAGTAAGCCCTTAGTTGGTAAAGCATGAGTAGAATGCAGCAATATTGAGCTAAATGAGCTAATGAGAGCAGACTTCGTGCCTCTCTAGCACTTCCCTGCTATCTCTTTCATATTTGTAGATGTCAAGAAAGCTGCAATCAACAGATACAGTATTCCTGATTTCTCAGGAATTTATATTTATTGAGCAGGAATATGTCCCAGCCACTGACATAATGTTTGTTATAACCGTGTGAGCAGGACTGATGCACGCAAACACGTCCCTCTGTGGTTTCATACATATTTGACACAGTCCCTTTACATTAAGGTACTAGTGCTCAGAACATGGTTCACAATGAGTGGAAACTCATCACTTCTTTGTGTCCCACGGTTTGGTTAAACAGCAATATTACCTTACAGAGATTATTTTTTAAAAGAAATTGATTTCATGTATGCCAAAATAAAGGGTGCATATAGACCCTTTTGTCTTCCCCGTTTGAATTTTACCTTTATCCTCAAGGTTCATGTATTTAGTCATGCATTGAATCATACATTTAACAAAAACATGTGAGCGCCTATGATGAGCCACACACCATGCTTGTGGTGCTGATACAACAGTGCACAGAACACACAAGGCATGGACCTGTATTCATGGAATTTACAATCTAGTTTTTAAAAGGGTTGCGGTGTCTGTACAGAAAGAGATGATCTAGAGCTGTGCTGTCTAATGTAGAAACATGTGACTATTTAAATTAAAACTAAAATTAAATAAATGTAAAATTTCAGTTCTCCAGTGCACTAACATTTTAAGTGCTCAACAGCCCCATCTGGCCGGTGGCTGGCATGTTGGACAATGTAGATGTAGAACTCTTCCATCACCACAAAGGTTCTTTTGGAAAGCACTGTTCTAGAGTCTGAGATGCAGAATTAGCCGAACAGATGGGTGAGCAAGGTCAATCCTGGAAAGCTACTCAAACACGTAAAAATCAAGAGTAGAGGGAAAATCTAAGGAACTTGTCCTGAGGTAAAAGATAAAGGCTGGGCTGAAAACTAATGTCTTCCTTAGTCTTTGGATGAAAGGCGTTCAGTAATATTCTGTGGCAGATGAGGGAGCTCCAGGAAATTTCCAAAAAGGAAGGATTTAGCCGGGAACATCTCCAACAGAGAAAAGTTCAATAATTGTGTGAAATCACTTGATGTTGACTTGGCCAAATTTCTGCGGTAATTTTGATCCTCACAAAATGTCAGTTATTTCACACACATGCAGAGACAAATATTTGTAATACATAATTTCAGCTACTCTGAACAATTTGCCAGCAATTCCCACATTTTACCTTTCAATTTTGCAAAATTTCAAGATATTTTGTGGTTACCTCAACAGAAATTTTAACGGTTTTTCTTTGTTTCTTTTTAAAAACCATAAGCTCTCATGAACTTGTAGTCTTCCATCCATTTTTCAAAATTGAGATGCCAAATCCTTTAACTTTCCCATCAAACAAATATTTGGTCCAAATATAATTACGTGCTAATAAAAATAAGAATGGCTCATTTGTTTTCACATTTAATTACAGTTTGAATGTTATTGGGAAGAAGTAGGTGATTGGGAAGAAAAATAAACTAAATGAATCAACAGAGAGAGTCAAAATAAAAGTCCTAAAACACAATAAATCTCCCAAACTTCAGTAATATGAGTTTTCATTTTGACAGATTTGGTCATTATAGGTAACAAATAATAAATGTGATTATTTTCCAAAAATATCTCCAATATTCTCATCATTTAAGTATATGTTATACACATTTAAAAAAAATCTCTGAACATCTATAATGATGGTCCCTTAATAGAAACTTTAGCAGACGTGTTTTTGCCCAAAGAGATCTAAAATTAGGGCAGTGTATTGAATTAAAAACCAGTTATAAGATATATAAATGTCAAATATTCAAACTCACAATAAGTATTTGTTGAAATTCCAAAGCAGAGGTCAAAGGGAGCACTACAGATTACGTAGAGAATTTTCCTTGGGTTGCAATGTTGCATCCATTTTCATAGCACATTTGGAGTTTCCTTAAAAAGAAAATAAGTCAGTTGGGTTTTGTTCATCCACATTCTCATCTGAATACATTACATGATCCATTAATATTGCCAGTGTGAACTAATGAATTCTGAATTGCAGAATGTCTTTAGAAAAGATATTGTTTACTTTAGATGCTTACTCTAAAGGCTTACACTCAAATATCTACTAGATCGTCTTCTTTGTTTGTTTGGAAATCTACTTTGTTGTTGAGATGGTGTAGTTCAGTAGTGCTTACTCCCATTGTATCTGACAACGAGTTGTCTGTCGTAGCAAATGGTGCTGTTCTGACTGGTAACATCCGATTACAGGTGTCTATGTCTAGAAATTTTGAGAGCCGAATCCCAAATGTACAGGAAGCCTTGTTTTTGGCAGCAAGGAACACCTGGTTGTAAGTTGCTGCATAAATAAATAACTCGCTCACAGACACATGTGTTTATCCCAGGAAAAGAGATCTTACCTTCATTTCTTCTAATAATCGACGGGTAATAATCCTGTTTACCTGAGCTGGATCTGTTTGGTATGAAAATATGTTCTTTCCACTCTTGACTACTTGTTAGGTGAATTTTTACTTTTTCATCTTAAGATCCAGCTGTTTTCTGGGAACTACCCCTGTAAAATGAATACAAACACTATGGTGATTTGTAATTAGGTTACTGAATTGCCAACACTAAAATACATGCTATTCAAATGCTGTTAAACAGGAATCGACAAACTTTTCTGTAAAAGACAAGCTAGTTTATATTTAGGCTTTGCAGGACATATTGTCTCTGTCACAACTATTCAGCTCTGCCATTGTAACACAAAAGCAGGCATAGACATATATAAATAAATGAACATGGTAGTTTTGAATAAAACTTTCTAGATGGACACAAACTTGAATGTCATACAATTTTCACGTGCCATGAAATATTTTTCTTTTGATTTTTTGCAACCATTTACCAATGTAAAAACCATTCATTAGCTTGCATGCTGTCCAACAACACAGGAGGCTGGATTTGACCCACAGACTATAGTTTGCCCACCCCTGCTTTAAAAGCTATTCCTGAGCAGTGTAAGCATTTTTCTTGAAATTTCTTTCACCATATCTTTAATTACTCTGGCAAATACTTTTAAGTAGGAAAAAAGAAACAACACCCTTCTGCTTTATTATCAAAATTCTTTCAAGTTGAGTAGATATCAGAATAAAGCATCTCACTATAGCTTGGTATATCCAGGAGGATACAGGTGCTACCTATACTGCAGAAACTCTCCTTACTGATCCTCTTCTTTTTGAAACACATTTCCAAACATCTTTTGTGGTTAGTTTATGGCTGCTTCACTAGTTTTGGCCAGTAGAATGTAGTCAGGAATTATGTATAATTCTTCTACATCCTGTGAGATTCTCAGCATTTTCTCCCTTCACTTGTCAACTGATTGGATGCAAGACTTCTAGTAGAGGACTCAAAGTGCTTGGAGGGTGGCAGAGCCAACAGATGAAGCAAGCATGGATCAATCACTGAACGATCTCTGCAAGCACCGCCACTCAATACCCAGTTGGGCTGTGACATGAGCAAGTGATAATCACGTTGTTAAGCCACTGAAACGTGGAGATTTGTTACTGCAGCAGAGCATATTGTAGCCTGACTAATGCAATCTGTTTTGTAAACCTGAAAGCTTAGTAATGTATACAGTGCATAATAGGTGCTAAATAGGCATCAGTTGATTGCTGATTGCCGATAAATAGCCATCCTAATAATTATAATTTTACAAACGTCATGTTGTATATTATTAAAATAATAATTATTAAAATAAATATGTGTGTGATATGTGACCGGGCTTCACTAATCATATACATGAATGTAGAAGAAAGATAAGGTAGAAATCCTGCTCTAGTGTGATTAGTGGATCCTCATTTACTACAGCATTGTGTTCATTCTGGGGCAAAGGAGAACATTTGTGAGTTACTACTCTGTACCAGGAACTGAGCCTAGGCATAGAGATACGAATCATTTATGACAAATCTTATCAGTTTTCTGAGGCTTACACTTCAAGAGTAAGATGGGCAAACCAGAACTACCCATACAAGCAACCACGGTGTTCAGGCTAGGGAAAGAAATTAAAGAATGCGTCACAAAGGAAAAACAAATTCATTTTGGCAGGAAACAAAGTGAGTGATGAGAATACGAAGATGAATAAACCACTTTGCCACTCATGAGGAGTAGGGAATATAAAGCAGATGGACAAGGGGCCCAGCTATACAAAGACATGTACCTAAAGTACAGGATGAAGAGTAAATTACGCTTCCCCAGAAAATTTTTTTTTAGTAGTATTTAAGCTGAGTCTTAAAAGAAGGGTGTGGGGACAGAGCCCCAGAAAGCAGTTTCCAGGCTCTCGGCCTCACATAGAAAGGTGCTGGCTCAGGTAGTAAATGGCCATCAGCTGTGGCTGGTTGGCCGTCAGCTGTAACCATTGAGCCATTGGCCACTAATATAACTGCCGCGGCTACGGAGGGAAGTCGAGGAGAGAGGAGGAGAGAGGAGGAGACTGAAGGAGACTGAAGGAGACTGAAGGAGAGTGGAGGAGAGTGGAGGAGAGTCGGTCGGTTGGTAGCAAAGTGGACAGCAGGTCGCACGTCGTGTAAACCCAGCCTCCAGTGAGACCATGGTGGTATGACTTCCCTACCTATGGCTCCGTGGGTGTTCCTTTTTGGCCTAGCCATATCCTGCATTCTTGTGTGGGGAGCGGGACCAGAGACCCCGCCTGACACCCTGCAGGACAAAGGGCAAGTGTCACTTGGAAAATAAGGGGAAAGCAAGTGTTTCAATGTACCTGGGGGAAGAATGTGGGGTGGGGTATATGACATAATAGGATGGGGCTCGTGGGCAGTAAATAGATCCAGGCAGGAGATGAGCAGAATTCATGGAGGTCTTGGATGACACACCAAAAAAGTCGGACTTTCCTTATTAACAGTGTGGAATCTGTCGGAAAGGAAGAAGTAACCTGGACATTTTTATTTTTTAAAAAAATTAACAAGAAAATTTCAGGTGCTGCAAATGCTATAAAGACAGTACAGCACAATAATTCTATAAGTTTCTACATCATGTTATATATTATGAAACATTTGTGTGATATATGACCTCAAGCATGAATGGGGGGGAAATGTATTTTAGATGGTGACCAGAAGAGAACCCTCTGAGGAGATGTGATTGAGCTGAAACATTAAAGAAAAGAAGCTGGTCCAATGAGGCCAGGAGGAGGGATGGGTACAAAGGCCCTCGAGAGGATGGAGTTGGGCATGTTTGAGGGTAGAAGATGGCCAGTGGGGCTGGATCACAGGAGAGAAGGAAGGGGTGGTATAGCATGTGGTCAGAAAGTTCAATTTGCCCATTAACATAGTCTTTTACATCATAGTAAGTATAGTTTTTTTTTTTTTTCCCTAAGTGCAGTGGGAAAGCTTTTGAGGATTTTTGACTATCACTTCAGCAATTGTGTGGAAAGGAGACTGTAAATAAGCTAAAGTGCTAGCTGAATAGTTGTTAGAGAAACTCTTAAATAATCCCAACTAGAGATGAGAGTATTTGCAGTGAAGTTGCAAAGAACTAGATTTCATTGGGATGTATCGTATTTGGAGGAAAAGCTGAGAGTACTTGTTATTGGTTGTATGTGAGAGCTGAAAAAGGAGCAATCAAGTATCACTCCTAGATTTTCACTCACCAAGTAAGGGAAAAGTAGCACTTCCTGAAGTGAGAACAGTCAGGGGAGGAAGATTCACAAAGGGAAAGAGAGAGTCCTAATACCCAAGCTAAATTTGAGATTCCTAGTAACTGTCCAAAAGGAGATATCAAGGAGACAACTGATATCAGAGTTTAGAGCTCATTAGAGAAGTCAGAGTTAAATATGTAAATTTGAGAGTCATTAAACATATTATTATCATGAATGCCTTGGAACTTTATGAAAATCATCTAGGAGGGAGTATAGATAGAATAGAGTTGAAGCCTAGGAGTGTGCCATGAGGTATTTCAACAAGTAGAGGTTAAATGAACTGAAGAGAAACAAATAAAAGAGCCTGAAAAGAAGTCAGTACCGTATATAGAAAATCAAGTGAATGTTGCTCTAACAAAATCAAGTTTAGAGAATGCTTCAAGAAGGAAGGAAGGAACCACGCTTACAAGTGTTCATTGAAACGTCAAGTAAAAAGAGGGGAGAAAACTGACCATTGGATTTCTTCATGTGAAGGTCATAGTCACCTTGGCAATGGCCCAAAGGTGGATGGATGTTAAAAAGGAAGAAAAAGAGGGGGCAATAGAAGAGATGATGATATATAACTCCTAAGAAGTTTTTGTTCGAAGGGAGCGAGATGGAGAGGAATGTTCCAGAAGGAATGTGGAACACATTTGTTTGTTGATGGGAAAAAAACCAAAACCAAAGGAAAGGAAGAAATTAATAGTGTAAGAGAGAAAGAACACAATTGCAGGACCAGCATCATTGAGAAGACAAGAGGATATATGATCCAGAGAACAAGTGGAGGCTTTGGCCTTAGCTTTGGCTCTATGCCTTAAAGCAATTTTATTTAAAAGGTTGATAAAGGGGTACAAAATTTAAGTTATAAGATGAATAAGATCTGAAGATATAACATTGGTGACTATAGGTGATTGTATAGTTGAAATTTGCTAAGAAAGTAGAAAAGTTTCTCACCAAAAAAAAAAAAAAGGTAAATATGTGAGGGGATGGGTGTGTTTAATTAACTCAATGGAATGGATTCCTTTCATAATATACACATGTACACTTTAAATAACTTACAATTTACTTGTCATTCATAGCTCACTAAAGCTAGAGAAAAAGAAGGGAAGGTAAAGAGTGAGATTGCAGATGTAAATCTCTTGACTTAAGTAGGGCATCTCAGTCTTTAATCTGTTTTATATAGTTTTTAAAGATTTGGGGAAGAAAATGTGTCCCCCATGGGGAAGTAAACTCTTGGAAACTGTTATTAAGTAGTAACAATTATTAGATAGTTTTTCTTTCCTTGGAATCAAAATTCACTTTCAACTTACCATATCCCAAATTTGAACACACAAACCAACTTCAAGTGGTGTACGGCTAGCAAGATATCATTATCCTTCAATAGACAGCAATTTTATTAATTCTTAGCGCCGAGTGCTTTTAGATATGTATAAATTCAGCAACAATTATTTTGAGCTTTTTTTTAATGTGGGCCAGAAAAAAATCCTAGATTTTTTCACATTTGCAAATGTTTAAATAGCCTTTCTTTTGTGCTTAATTTATTGTGGAGGAGATTAGCTAAAGAATTTATATTAATATCTGTTAATTTTAGCTTTTAAATCTATTTTATCTGTTGTGGTTTTCTCTATTAGACATGTAGAATATTGCCCTCTTTCGTCCAAAATACTGACATCCTTTTAATTTTGTGTGATCCACAAATTGGATGAGATGCCTTATGTTGTCTTAATCAGCGATCCCCAATCTATTAAGTTTCAGAAGAGAAAATGTTTGACCTATTTTTTCTCTTAATATATACACCAATTTGAAATTTTACTAATGATTAACATCAACCTTTATTCTAGACTTTCTCAAGCCTATTGTTATCTCCTTTCTGAATATCAGGACAAGTCTGCCCCTCTCCTATGTTTGTGTACCACTCTGCTCTTCCATGTTTCTAAAATATTTTATTTATTTTTATTTCCTGAACATACAGAACTTTAAAAATCTTGACCCCCAAAACAAGTTTCCCTCTATGGCAACATTGGTTTCTATATACAGAGGGTGCCAAAAAATGTATACACATTTTAAGAAAGGAAAACTGTATTACAATTGTAATACTCAATATATACTGATAACAAAAGATGAATACAAGTCACATTTCACTTCTGCAATTACAAGATGTGCTTGAAGTGGTTACCATCAGCGTCCAGACACTTCTGATTATAGCAAATTACTGCTAGAGCAACGTTGACCAAAGTGGTCCACTTGTATACATTTTCTTTTGGCACTCTCTGTGTATATGTTTGTGTGTGGTGTGTGTGTGTGTGTGTGTGTGTGTGTGTGTGTGTGTGTGGAGAGAGAGAGACAGAGAGACAGAGAGAGAGAGAGAGAGAGAGACAGAGAGAGAGAGACAGAGACAGAGAGACAGAGAGACAGAGAGTGAGAGAGAGAGAGAGATAGTTGAGAGAGAGAGAGAGAGAGAGAGAGAAGAGAGAGAGAGAGAGAGAGAGAGAGAGACTCATTGTTCTTCATGCATAGCCTTCTTAAAATATGTCTAAAGGATCACATTTATACTTCCTCTCAATACAGTATTGGGTATTTGAAATCAAGTCTTAAATAGCTGTTTGAACATCTCGATATTCTCTTTTCTCACCATTACTAATTGCAAAATATGTTGAGCTTCTCCTTCCAAAGTTCCAGCACTGCTTCCTATTCTTCCATGAAGTCAGATTTGTTTCTTCCATTGCATCCTCTATACCCAAGCCATGAAGTGTTGTTGTGTTGTTGGTTCACTTTCTTCTTTCACAGAAATATCAAATCAACACCACATATTTTAGGGTTTTGATACCATAGTACTTATTTCCATGACTGTATTGTATTTCAATTTCTGTATTGGTCATAATAGTCTAGATTGTATTATGGCAACAAACAAACTTTGAAATCTCAGTGGCTTAACACACCAAAAATGTATCTCTTGCTTAAGCACAGTGCACTGTGGTAACTTTCCAGGGCATTGTCTTGGTGCAGTGATTCATGCCATCCAGCAGCTTCTGTCTCATGAAGAGACAGAATCATATCAATAAACGAAACCAAGGTCAGCTCAGAGGGGGAGTGGCTGGAAAGTTGAACGTAACTCTTAAAAACTCCAGACTGCAAATGACATACATCTCAAATTCACACAGCATATTGGTCAGAACTACTTATATGCCCCATAACTGCAAGTGTGCTAAGAAATGTGAGAAAACATGGATATTTTGTGAGGAGTAAATAACCCTGACAACCATATTAGTCAGGGTTCGGTCAGCAAAACAGAAACCACTCTAGGTATTTCAAGTAGAAAGGGATTTAATAGAGGACATTAAAAGACATATATAACCATTTGAAGGACAGGGAAAATGAAGGTTAGGCAAGACACTGCTAGAATTCAAGAAATCAGCAAATGCAGGGATCAGAGGAAACTGTCACTGATGATTTCAGCTGCCTGTAGAACTCAGAGAAGCTGCTAGTAAAACCTCATATCTCCTGTCTGCCAATGCTAACATGACTGACTACAGCTTCTGACGGAGATTAAGGCTCTTTCTCCTGTCTTTCAAATCTTCTATGGAAACTCACACTACGTTCATACACTGGCCACTCTCCCCAAGTAGCTATGGAAACTTGAAATGTGACTACTCCAAATTGAAACGTACTGTAAGTGTGAAATACTCACCAGAATTTGAAACGTTAGTACAAAAGAGGAATGTAAAATAGGTCCTTACTAATTTTTATATTGATTACATATTGAAATAACATTATTTTGCATATTGAATTAAAGAAAATATGTTGCTAACGTTTATTTCATCCATTGCCAAACTTTCTCCAAATAATTCTACTACCATTTTACATTCCCTCCAGCAATGTATGAGTGATCCAATTTTTCACATCCTCACCAGCAATGTTCGTGTTGTCACTAATTTTTACTTTAGTCGTTCTGATAGGTGTATAGGAATAATTCATTGTGGTTTTGATTTTGCATTTTCCTATGGATAATGATGAAACATTTTCATGTGCGTATGTGTCTTTTGTATATCCTCTTTGGTGAAACATCTCTTCTCATCTTTTGACTATTTTGTAATGATTGTTGGGGTTTTTACTGTTGAGTTTTGAGAGTTTTTTATATATGCTAAATGCCAGTCCTTTGTTAGATATGTGGTTTGCAAATATTTTCTCAGTCTACAGAATGTGTTTTTCATCACAGTAACAGGGTTTCCCAGAGCAAACACTTTTTATTTTGATGAAGTCCAATTATCCATTTTTCTTTCTGTGAATCATGCTTTTGAGTCAGGTGTAATAATAATCTTTTGTTTTCCTAGACCCTGAAGATTTTCTCCTATTTTTTTTCTCAAAGTTTTTGGTTTTGCACTGAGTCTGGTAATCTAGTTTAAGTTAATTTTTGAATAAGTTGTGAGTCTTAGGTCGAGGTTCATTTTTTTTTTTCACTGATGGATGTCCATTTTTCAGCACCATTTATTGAAAAATCTATCTTTCTTCCATTGGATTGTTCTGTACCTTTGTCAAAGGTCAGTTGAATTATTACCTTAACTAGAAGCTCCAGTACAATGCTGAATGGAAATAGCAAGAGAGGACATCATTGTCTTCTTTCTGGTCTTAGTCTTAGGGCAAAGAGGTGGTCAGTCTTTCACTATTAAGTATGATGTTAGCTTAAGGGTTTTTGTAGGTGCTCTTTATCAAGTTGAAGAAGATGCCTTCTATTCCGATTTTTTTGAGTTTTATTATGCATGGCATAGAAATTTGTCAAATGCTTTTTCTGTATCAGTTGAGATAATGATGTGAATTTTCTTCTTTCCGTTTTAATATGGTGGGTTACATTGATTTATCAAATATTGAATCAGTCTTGCATCTCTCGAATAAACTCTACTTGGTCAGTCTATAATTCTTTTTATATATTGCTAAATTGTATTTGCTAATATTGTGATAAATATTTTTATATCTATATTCATGAGATTATTGTTCTTTAGTTTTTGTTTTGTTTTATGTGTCTTTGGTTTTATTATCAGGGTAACATTAATTATCTTCATAAAATGAATTGGGAAGTTTTCCTCTTCTCGTTTCTGGATGAAATTGCATACAACTGGTATTAATTCTTCTTTAAATATTTGATAAAATTCTCCATTGAGACCAACTGGGATAAGAAATTGCATTGGGGGAAGATTTTTAATATTGAATTCAACTTCCTTAATGGCTATTGGCTTCAAATGATTGTTTCATATTGGGTGAATTGTGGAACTATGTGTTTTTCAAATAATTAGTCAATCTCTTCCAAGTTGTCAAGTTTATGTGTGTAAAGCTGCTTGTAGTATTATTTTATTATACTTTTGATGTCTGCAAGGTCTGTAGTGATGGACTCCTTTTCTTTCCCGATATTAGTAATGTGTGTCTGCTCTTTTTCCCCACTCTGTCTTGCTATGAGTTTGTCAACAATCATTTCCATGAACCAGATCTTTATTTTTTTTAATTTTCTCAATTGTTTTTCTGTTTCAAATTCATTGAGTTCTACTCTTTATTATTTCCTTCTTTGTCATTGCCTTGGGCTTATTTTGCTCTTCTTTTTCTAGGTTCTTGACATGGGAGCTTAGATTACTGATTTGAGACTTCATCGCTTTTTTTTCTAATATAAGTATTTAGTGCTAAAATTTTTCCTCTCAACACTGTTTTAGTGGCTTCCTACAAATTTTGATATGTTGTATTTTCATTTTCACTCAACTTAATGTATTTTTTATTTCCTCCCATATTTCCTGTTTGACCATTAAGTTATTTAGATGGGTATGTTCAATTTCCAAGGGTACAGGAATTTTCTTGTTATCTTTCTGTTAATGACTTCTAGTTTGATTCTATTGTAGTCAGAAAACACACTCTGTATGATTTCAATTTTTTAATATTTCTTGAGGCTTTTTTTATGGCCAAGAATATGGTCCATTTTGGCAAATCTTCTTTGGGAACTTTTTAAAAATGTGAATTCTGCTGCTGTTTGATGGAGAGTTCTACAAATAACAATTAGAATTTGGTGGATGGTGTTGAGTTCTATATCCTTGCTGGTTTTCTCTCTAGTTGTTCTATCAATTGTAAAGATACAGATATATATATAGAGAGATATATATAGAGAGAGATATATAGATATATATATATATATAGATATCGCTTTTTTAAATATATATATACAGATATATATATACAGATATATATATATATATATATATATATGGTCAGACAATTAAGTTCGCAAACTTGTTGCAACGATGTTGCTAACCTTTTTTTGGTATCAGAGGGATTATTCATTATGAATTTGTACCAACTGGACAAACAGTTAACCAAGTTTACTATTTGGAAGTGCTGAAGAGGCTGTGTGAAAAAGTTAGACGACCTGAACTTTTCGCCAACAATTCATGGCTCTTGCATCACGACAATGCACCAGCCCACACGGCACTGTCTGTGAGGGAGTTTTTAGCCCGTAAACAAATAACTGTATTGGAACACCCTCCTTTCTGACCTGATCTGGCCCCCAACGACTTCTTTCTTTACCTGAAGGTAAAGGTAATATTGAAAGGAAGACGTTTTAATGACATTCAGGACATCAAGCATAATATGACAACAGCTCTGATGGGCTATTCTTCTGCTTTGAGGGTGGACTAGGCACTGGCATGGCAGCATAGCTTTCCAAGAGGAGTACTTCGAAGGTGACCATAGTGATATTCAGCAGTGAGGTATGTAGCACTTTTTCTGGGATGAATTCACAAACTTAATTGTCTGAACTCATATATATATATATATATATATATATATATATATATATATACATATATGTATATACATACATATACACACATATATACATATACATATATATATATATATATATATATATATATATATATATATATATATATATATACTTTTAAATTTCTCTTTTCAATTCTTTCCGTTTTTTGCTTCACATTATTTTGAAGCTCTGTCATTTGGCTTAAACACCTTTTTGGTGGATTGCTCTTTTTATCATTACATAATGTCTCTTTTTATCTCTAGCGTATTCTTAGTTCTGAAATCTATTTTATCTGATTTTAATACAGCCATTTCGTCTTTCCTTTGATTTATGTTTGCATGATGTTTTTATTTCGATCCTTTTACTTGCTATCTAATCGTATCATTATATTTGAAGTTTGTGTTTTGATCCATTAGGTCTATCTCTCTTTTAATTTATGTATTTAAACCATGTAAGTTTAAATAATATTGACATGTTAGCACTTAAATCTGTAGTTTTATATTTTATTTTCTGTTTGTTCTCTCTGTTTTTCATTTCTCTGCCTTCTTTTGGGTTATGTGAACATTTTTAGTTTTTATTATTGTTTATCTCTGGTGTTTTTGAACATATTTCTTCTATGTTTAACTTTTAGGTGGTTGCCCTAGATATTATGTTATGTATACATAAATTATCACAGTCTACTGCTATTGTCATTTTACCAGTAAGAATAACATATACGAGTAAAAACTTTACCTTACTTTATGTCCCTTTACCTTCCTCTGTTTACAATATAATTATATTAAGTATTTCCTCTACATGCATTTATAACCAAATCAGACAGTATTATCATTTTTGCCTCACTATCAAACATAACTTAGAAAACTCAAGAGAAGGAAAGTCTATTGTATTTACTACTATTTTTGCTTCTTGTGTTCTTCCTTCCTGATGTTCCAAGTTTCCTTCTTTTATCATTTCCTTTCTGTTGAGAGAACTTCCTTTAGCCATTCTTTTAAAGGCGATCTGCTGGCAACACATTCTCTTAGTTTTCCTTCATTTAAGATTGTCCTGATTTCCCCTTCATTCCTAAAGGACTTTTCACTGGATATAAGACTCTGCATTTCAGTTTTTCCTTTCAGCACCTGTAAATTATAGTGCCACTTTTTTCTGGCCTCCATGATTTCTGATGAAAAATATGGGGGTTAGCTCCTCAAAAAGGAGCTTTACTTGAGGGCTTTATATTATTTTTTTTTAAAGAATTAGGAACTTCCACTTCTGGGAAGATGTGGTTGTCCCTATTTTTCTCACTTAAATATAACTGAAAGTCCTGAACATTATATAATTTTATATATGCATTCATGTAGTATATATAAGTTTATTATACATTGTATAATTTTTATTATATATTATGTAATTATATATTATATATACATTATATAATTTTTATATGTATATAAAAATAATTTTATATACATATACATATATACATATACATATGTATATATATAACATTATATATGATGTTATAACTTTATAAAGTTATATATATACATATAACAAGTATATATAATATTATGTATGTCTATATAGCATTATATATAACAATTCAAATTGGTTTTTCACCTAAGGTAAGGTGTTCTTTTCTCTGCTGCTTTCAAAAGTTTTTCTTTGTCTTTAGTTTTCATATTAATTATGATGTGTCTGAGCACAGATTTCTTTGTGTTTATCCTACTTGGGGTTCACTCAGCTTCTTGAACCTGTAGTTTTATGTATCTTGGAAAATTTGAGAGGTTTCAGCCATTATTTTTTGAGTATTTTTCTTTTAGCCCATTCTCTTACTCCTCTCCTCAGAATTCAATGACATGAATATTACATCTTTTTTTATTGTCCCACAAATCACTGAAACTCTCGAATCTCTTCAGTATATTTTCTTCTTGTTTTTAAGATTAGATTGGATAATCTCTGTTATTCAATCTTACCATTCATTGATTCTTTCCTCTGTTCTCTCCATTCTGCTGTTGCACTCATCCACTGATCTTTTTATGTTGGCTACCATATTTCTTTACTTGTAAAACTTCCACTTGGTTCTTCTTTTTTGCCTTCTTTTTTTTTCCTGATGCTTTCTATTTATTTTCTAAGACATTCTATTTATTTTATTTGTTTCAAGCACATTTTAATTGCCCTTTGAAGCATTTTTATTATGGCTGCTTTAAAATCTTTGTCTAATAATTCATTCAATTCACCATCTCTGCCATCTTGGTGTTCACATCTATTAATTTTTTTTTCATTCTAATTTAGATCTTCCTGGTTTTTGGGATGGATGATAGGTGATTTTCAGTTGAAATCTGGATATTTTTGTATTATGTTATGACACTGTGAATCTTATTTAAACCTCCATCTTAGTTTACATTTTCCTGGTACAGTTCCAGCAACAGAACTGCCACCTGGAGGTAGAAAGCTCCCTATTCAGCCTCTGTTGACACCAGAGGTGGTGGTGAGGTCCACATTATATTGCTTGTGGGGATGGATGTCCCGGCTCTGCTGGAGGTCTCCACCAACCCACTGGAGGATGAGTGGGGGGAGGGCTGTCTTGTTGCAGCTTGGTGGGGATGAAAGTCTGAGTTCCTTACTTGGGCTTCTTTGACACCCTCATGGTTGTGGTGTTGGTGAGCCTTCTTACAGCCCAACAGGGCTGAGCATCTAGGCTCCCCACCTGCTCATTGTTGGTGTGGCAGGGGTGGCACCCCATATTTTTCTGTGGTGTTTGGCTGCAGTAGAATGGTTGTTTTCTAAAAATTTGAATCTTTTTAAGCTGTCCCATTCCTGATTCTTTGACTAAGAGAGTAAGCTTTTGTTTGTGGCTGGGATTTTGGGGTTTTGTTGTTGTTGTTGTTGTTGTTGTTATTGTTTTTCATTTTTTGTCTCTGCCCATTGGCATTTCTTAATTGCTCGCGTTCGCTTCTTCAGCTCCAAATCTGACATACATGAGGCAAAAAGCAAGCCACGAAAACTCACCTCCACCTTATTACTTGGGTCTTAAGTTCCTAGCTGGTCTGCTTTCTTTGCTGTACTGTTCAGAGGTGTAACACACATTATATATCCTGTCAAAGGCTTTTAGCTGTACTTAAGTAAGCATAATGGGGAAAGTCTTCCCAGAAGTGGAAGCCCATGATTCTTTTTAAAAAAGTAATATAAAGCTCTCAAATAAACTCCTTTCTTTTTTGAGGATCTGACCCCCACATTTCGTATCTATTAATAATTAACTAATCCTACTGATAGTACTCAGAATCATTGGTAACTATAAGTAAATAACTCAAAATCACTTATATGTGTTGCACCATCCACAATCTGCTACTTATGACAGGCTCCCAACAGTGATCTATACTTTTGACACTACCCATTGAACTAAGACATTCTTTCCTATTATAATAAAGGAGGACCTGTTTTTAGTCATGGAACTGTACATCCCTGATGGAAACCTCTGATATTCTTAGAGAACATTGTTTAGCCCTGATGGTGTATGCACTATTAATTTGTCAGTCACAACTAGAACATCCAGCACTTACCACTTTTACCTAAATGCCTCCAAACTCTGCTCTGGAAGTTAATTTGGAAGAAGCACTCGGAATAGCTTCATTCACTCTCAAGTCTTCCATTAATTGAAGGCAGGTATCAACCAAATGATGTCTCCAGCTTAGAGTTATTGTCTGAGCTCTAAGCTATATCCAACTGGCCGCCTGACTGTGGAGTGTGTCTCTTCAAACTCAGTATGACCCAACCTAACCCATGACACTGTCTTCCCTATCCCTACCGATGAAACCTAGTCCTTGTCTGATGTTCTCTGTGTAAGGGAATGACTAGTATCATTTAAGCATTTGAATAAGACAGGAACTGGCAGCATCTTTGACTAATTTTCTCTCTTGACTCGTATATATCCAGTGGTATGCTGTTTGACAACCCATTCTCCAAAAAGAAAAATGTATGTGTATATATTTAAATTTATATATATTATGTAAATATGTAATTATATATTGTATATATATTTGCATATAATTTGTGTATATTTATATAAATAGATTTTAATATAAAGAACGTATAGCACATAATTTACAAATAATAATAAACATACAATACTCTTTCTTGTAAATTTTATATAGCCACTTGATTCTGACAGAATGCTTTCATTATTTTTTGCCAAACTCTAGGATCCATAGTCAACTTATGGCTACAACTAACAAATGAGTGTATTTCTGATATGTATATTGGTTGATAGTTTCCTTTACATTAAAGAATAAGATAGGTGTGAAACAACAAAGATGTATATCAGAATTTCAATCCTTTGTCAATGATGTGAATGACTTCTTTGCTGAATCAGATAATTCTTTTCACGTACTGGAGGAATATTTTCTCAATGTTGTGTGATATTAACAATGAAACATCTGCAGACATGAAACACTTTTTAAATTAATCTGTATTATTAACATTTTAAGTTATCATCTTAGTTTTGAAAATCAACAATGTAATAAAGCAAGCTCTGATTTATAGCATTTGACAATTACCAGGGAATAAATACTCCCACTGTGACTGATTTCAATCTACCAATGTGACATAACTGAATGTGGAGTTGGAAAGATTTGTGCGATAACACACCATCAGATAGTATTTCTCAAGATTATAGATAATAGTAAAATGTAGGAAAATAATTAGGAATATTCGAATATTTAATAACTTTGTTTTAATATAGTTTACTTAATTGTAAGTTCATATAATTTAATTTTAATAATTCTGCGCTTAAAAACTAACTAACAAAACTCTTAAAATTTAACTATCGGCTCTTGTTAACCGGTACGAACCAGCACCAGCACACTACTGGAAGTACGCCCTGATAAATCTAACTAAAAAAATCAATAAATCCCATTTACTTTTCTCCATTTCTAGCATCATCATTCTAGTCTAAATTGCCGTTGCTTTTTTCACTAAACTTTCAATTTAGCCTCTTGTATTTCTACATCTACACTTCACTCTTCCCAACTTATTCTTCAAACTTCAGCCAGAGTAATTTCTTAAAATGCCAATAGAACTGTATTGTCTAATGCAGTCATTAATTTATTCAGCAAATGATTACTGAATTGTATGTCCAAGGCACTGTTTCAGTTGACTAGGATAAATGTGAACAAAGGACAAAAATTCCTGCTCTTTGGGAATACATTCCACTGGAGGGATATAGATAATACATAAAATATAATAAATAAATGAAGTGTACTGTACAGCAGAAGGTAATGAATAGCTACAAGGCTGGGAAAATGCAAAGCAGGTGAAAAAAAGAGATGGCAAGAAAGTTACACTATTAAGTTTGGTCCTCAGGATATGCCCCATAAACAAGGCAAGATTTGAGCAAGGTCTTGAAGAAGGTCAAGTTGGAGCCATGTGGATTGCATTGGGGGAGGAAATAGCCGGAGGGCATGAGGAGCCCAGCGTGAGGAGAGTAGACTGAGCAAGGGAGACAGGTAAAACCAAGTAAGCCAGAAAGCTAACAGAGGGCAGAATATAGATGGCCTTGTAGGTCTTCCAAGGACTTCAGCTTTTACTCTGACTGAAGTAGGAAACCATTGCTGGGATTGCACAGAGGACTGTTGAACTTTTTAAGCATATCACTCTGCTTAAAACCCTTCAGCTGCTTCCCTTGCTCTTAAGATAAAGCCTAGTGTTCTTCACATTGCCTGCCAAGCTCCCAATAATGTGACCCTTGTGCCCCTCATCATCCTCACCTTCTGCTTCTCTCTGTCTCTCTCTCTCGGTCTCTCGCTCTCGCTCTCTCTCCTCTTATTCCTTCAGGTCTATCAGTAGGGTGCTGCATTTTGCCTCAGACAGGGCCCTGTTCAGGCACTCACAGCTACTTGAACTTGTCTTTCATAATATCATACTAAATGACTGGTTTTGATTCTGTGATTACTTGCTTATTGTATATGCGGCCCTACTTCCACTGCCACTCTCTATTAGAAAGGAAGCTAGATTTGAGCAGGGATATTTTCTCTTTTTTTCACTGATCTATCTCAAAGAGCTAGACCAGTCCTTGGCATATTATAGCCACTCAAATATTTGTTGTTGATATCTTATATATTGACATATTCCAACTGTTTAACCCAGAGACTCTCTTGTGACATATACTCGTATTCTATAATTTTCTTGTTGGATTAATAGGTGATCAAATGCATGGATAGATGAATTGATGGATAAATGCATGAAAAGGAAGGACAGAAGGAAGGAAGGCAGGCAGGCAGGCAGGAAGGAAGGAAGGAAGGAAGGAAGGAAGGAAGGAAGGAAGGAAGGACAGAAGAATTATATATTTCTATATTCTCAGTACTGGATCCAAAGTCTGGTTCATGGTAAGCATTCTGTAATTTTTTTAATGAATAGATGATTGGATAGATGGATGGATGATTGAATGAGTGAATAAAAGTGAATGAATTAATGAATTAACTAGTTATCTTTAGTAAAGTCAGAAGAGTTTCCATCCTTCAAGAAGAGTATCTCTTCTGCCCAGAATGGGTCACTTGATCGGCCTATTAGTTCTTGGCTTGGTTTTCTGCCATGGATATATTTTGAAGAACATTTTTATTAGCTTTGGAATCCTTTGCAAGGTCCTCCTGAATTCTCTTTTGGCTCGCCTGCACCCTTGTTCACACCTGACCTGCCATAGTTTGCGGATCTCCCTGGTTTCCTTACTTGGGCCACATTTCCAAGTGTCCCTTTGATCTCTGGCACATACTTTTGCTAGGCTTCCAATAAGGTGTTTTTAAACAGTCTCCAGATTTCCTGTGGCTTATTGACTTTTTAAATGATTTCTTTCATTTGTTTTTCCTAACCAGTGCCTACACTTGTTCTTAGGTTCCCTTTATAAAATTGAGTAACCACATGATATATAAATTTTCTCTCCCAGCCCAGAATAGTCACAGTGTGGTGATCACTCAAAGATACTTTTTCTTCCAGGTCCTGTCCACCCCTCAACGCCAAATCTAAAATATTTTCCTTCCTTTATAATTCTGAAAAGCATTTTTCTAAGAGGAGGTCATTTATCTGATCCATAAATATAAGTTTATATTTACATCATTAATCTACATGTGAACTGTAAATAAGTCAGTCTGCATGAAAGCGTAGATCATGCTGTGTATATGTTCTGTAGAATGACTGTGTGTGTGTTTGTGTGTGTAAACACTGAGTAATGAACAGGTACTTTGAAAACCATTTAATTTATTTCTAACTAGGAAAGTCTCCAGTCATGACTACTCTTCTAGCAGAAACCAAAATCTATTCAAATGTAAGTCATAAAATGATTTTGCCTCCCATCTACAGAGATGAAATGCTGGTTTGTTTCTTTTTTGTCATATTTTCACCTACCAAGACCTGTTTGGAGGTAGAGTTAGACAACCAAGTGGAAATTGGAATCATTTAACATAACGAAAAACTAGCTTTCACTTTTTTTAACCAAGCATTTCATCAGGCAGGATTTTTCCTACCAAAGATGTTTACTTTCAACATTTCTTGCTTTATTTGGCTAAAATGTACGTTCTTTGCTACATTTAATAGTCATGTGCATGCTACCCAAAGCAGAGATCACACAGAGTTTTCATCTGCAGATTTTTACCAGACTAATGTGAACCAACCAACATGGTAGAAATCTGACCCTATGTATTCCTTGCAAATATTTTAGCAGACTGGCTGATCTTCGAAAATTTTATATGATAAAACACTTACATAGTCAATGTTTATTCAGATTGTAGATTGTGGTGTGAATGTAATAGTTTGTGTTTTAAATTGTGAAAACTGGACGTGTACTTTTTTTCCACTTTAAACTTTTCTGAATTGGTCAAGTTTTAATGAAGAAGCTTTAAAAATTTAGTGATGTATTTTCCTCCCATGATATTGACATATGCACATAATTACATTTTTTTTCTTTTTGATACAATTTCATTATTTGTCATGCTGAGTATGGTGCACCAATAAAGCCAAAATATCATATTAGAATTCATGACAGTTTTCACATTGTATTATCAATATGTGAAAATAATTGTCTGCTCTGAGATTAAATTACATTATTGTGTATCTTTTTCATGCCTAATAAATAATGATGGATGGCTTTTATTTTCATCACCACCTGCAACCATTTAGCCACCTCTTGATTGTCGTTGAAGATAAAATAATAAAAGGCAAGTGTTATGTTGCAAGCAGAAGAATGTAGTCAAAACAGTTGTATGCTCCTTGTTTCTATTTGTGTTATTTTAGTCCCTAAAGAGCAATGCTTCGTGGTCCATAAATGAGACCAACCTGGGAGAAACATAGCAAACAGTTTCCGTAAATGAAGGGAGAAACTGGGAAAATAGTTTGTTTTTTCTAGTAGAACAATAATTATTTCTTGGTGCATGATTCTTAATCTGTAAATGAATTTTTTTTCTGTGTGCAAATCAGTTATGTGCAATTAGAATGCAAAGCAGAGGCACTTCTTACTGTTTAGCCTTTTTTAAACAGAAATGAAAACAATCCAGAAATTGTAGCAAAGTTTTAAATGTATGCAAGGTAATTTTGAAATCCAAAGACATAAAGCCATGCATAATAAAAAAGCCCACACTAACCTCATTACATTTTTTGAAATTGGCAATTGGGAAGCTTAATTTTAAAATTCGAACTTGCATGTCTGAGAACCTATTAACTATAGTTTGAATGGTCAACTGCATTGCAAATGTTTAGGTGTGTTTTGCTTGTCCTCCTATATACAATTCCATTGTCTCATAATTTGGTTTTATCTGTATTTGACCTATTCAGATGTATTTTTAATTGTCCAATATTATGTTTAAGCAACATAGATTCATCTTTTTGGTATTAAAATTACTTTTGAATTAAAATTACAATCAATAAATGCTCTGAGTCTTCAGGGGAAAAGAATCACCTCTGAGTTTTATGATGCTATTATATTTCATCTCTGAAGAATGTCAGCCTTTTTATAAAATAAATATGTGCTGTTTATAATGGAAACTAGTCATTTGATCATTTCAGTTACAACGGTGAGGTAAGAAAGCAAACTGTAGACAGAATCTTTTTTAATATTTGGTTATGAGTCACAGGTTGACTCTTTACAGAACAGTTTCACATGTTTGGCTCTATTATCTTTAAATCAAAAGATGACAATCTTCTCAGACACAGCAGAGACTCAGACCAAAATCCAAACGTAACCCTATCAAATGTCTAGTTACTGCAGAAAAATGGCTTGAAAAATAGGCCAGCAGCCCATTATCTGAGGAATCCCGAGTGAGCACTTCGGCTTGTGGAGTCGGCCTTTCGCCGCGCTTGCCGTTAAGCTCCTCCAGTTGTTGAGATCGTCCATTTAAGAAGAGCAGAGGGGCCTCCCCCTCGTTTGTGGCTGTTTTGTTATCCGACTCCTCATCTCCCTCTGTAATGAAATGCCATGAATACAATCGTCATAAACATAATCGTGTTTGTACCATTACTCACCACACAAATTACATCTTTACATTTCCTACGAGAATCAAAGAGCAGTGCTGTGTGCCTCCTCACATTTGAGAAAGCCGTGCAAAAGTCACAGGCTTTTCCAGGTCCTTTCAGCCTGGGAGGAATTTGTGCGTTAGCAGCATTTGAGACAAATTAATTTACAGTGGATACATATGTACTTATCCTCTCTTGACAATCAAGATTTTACTTAGCCCAGGAAAACACCTTAGAAGACTAATCCTGCAAAACAGATTTGCATAAAAATCACCCAGAACTTGGACATCTATCTGTGGGCACAAGCTACACACACTAAAGAAAGTAATATTCAGCACATGCCACCTAACTCTTCTAATTAGAAGAGCCTGCCAGTCTCCCCTTCCCACCCCCCCACCCCCCCACCCCCCCACCCCCCGCCCCAGTGTTCTGTGGAGCCCTGAGAACCCAAGGCTTTAGTCAGATATACCTAGCCCCACACATCCTAGTCTCATTGCCTGGGAAATGGAAAGTTCTAGAATGACATCCTCATGGGACGCTTTTATTTTTCTCTTCCATTATCTGTTCTCTGTTCTGATTTTCTTTAGCCAAAGTCTCCCCGGCATGACCCACCAGAAAAAAAAGAAAAAGAAAACATGTTGAATAACTGCACCATAAATACACAAAATGGAAATGTTGAACTAGCTCCATTCAAATAAATCATTCTTAGTGCTGTAATCATTTGTTTTACTTTCACACTTTCTATCATCCTAGTGGTTTACTAGTTCTAATAATGATTCCTGAGTCTGGGCTACATATATGAAGACATTTAGAAGTTTTTAATTCACATCAAAATCATTAACTTTCTCAGCTTGTGTATTTGCAAGAAAGAGGTGTATGAGAAAAAACAATCTCTAGCCAAGCATGCACTGAAATATTGGAATCTGAAAACTTCCTGCCGCTGTTAATATGGTTCAGTGCTCTGGGTTAGCAGCCGTGACTCTACACTTCTCAGGAAAACATTTGGGAGAAGATATTTTCAACTAATAAAATTAGTGTTAGCATGACCAAAAAAATAACATCTTTGAAGCTTTTTGAATACTTTCAACATTTAAAAATTATATACACAACTTTATAATTTTTAGGCAATGTACCTATTTATGCATGCAATTTTTAACAGTCCGGGAAAAAAATCACTTTGTCTAAAATATAGGCAACGTTCAAAGCATTACCACCAACAAAGTAATTTTGAATTAAGAGGATTAAAATTAACTTACTAACTGAGCAATAAATATTTGTCCATTGGATATTCTAAATGTTAAAATTTGTTAGTCATTTTGGTTGAACTAATGCAGCACAATGAGTTTGCTTTCACTTTTCTAACAGCTGTCTTAACTCACACTAGTATTTAACATCTAGTTCTGGGCTCCAGAAAACACTACTAGGGAAGGAAAAACAGACACTTTAGCCAGAGTTGTGGAAGAAGGGTGGGACCTTATGAATTATACCACTGTGTAAGATGAAGGCAATTTTATTTTGGTAACAAATTCAGTCTTTTGCATTGTTTGTTTGTTTATTTCATACTCTTCATACATGTGCTTAAGTCACCTGTGAAAGTAAAGATTCTTACTCATCTACAGAGCACAGATTAATTAGTTAATTATTCTATTTTCTCTTTCAGGTTATGGTACCATGAGTTCCAGAACTCTGTGAGCCTGAAAATGATGTGCCCAAAGGTAGATGTCTAAGACCATAAGCTCAGATCATATCTGAATCCATGTGAAGGGAGGTACATGTTTGATAAATAACCTAGATGATGTCATAGATCAGCTTTCATCCTTTGGTGGAATATCTAGTGTTCTCAGTTGTCCTCATAATATTACATAAAGCATCTAGAAAATAGCACCTTAAGGGCGACCGTTTCTCAGGTCAAACAGTACACTGAACTTACCAAAGTATTTCATTAGTGAGACATTTATTTGGAAACTGTGAAACAAAAATGCAGAAATGACATGAAATATATCATTGGATCCCATTGGATCAGTGGACTCTTCTTAGCGATAATAGGCACGCTAATAACAGACTCTAACCCACCTGTGCAGACCAAGGACAACTTGATAGTTTCTTTACAGCATATTTTCAACTTGTCTGGAAGTTCAGGAATATATCTTTCAGAATGCGTCAGTGCTTCAGAAGCGTGGCTCGCCAAACCAATCAATCTAGTACAAAGTTTGTTTTTAGATTTCAAGTCCCTTGTTACTGCTTTGCAAGCAGATGTCTTCAAAGATATAATATGGTGAAGAGATTATGTGATTTTTGGGTGTAGCAATTCTGCCAGTTATAATTAAAAGGGCCAACATCCAAGTTTTGTTTTCTTTATAAACACTGCAGAGTATGTCAGTGGCCAATCTAAAATTACCCACAGAAGAGTGTGTGCTCTCTTCTTTAGCACAAGATAATGAAGATGGTGTGTGAAATGTGCCATGGTTATAATAAGCTGATGGACTTGTGGTCCTATGTGCAAACTTGTCCAAATGTAATTATAAGAGTTTTAAGAGAATTGTTGGTTCCTAGACTGACTAGTCAAGTGACTCAAAAGTTAATATCTCCAAATTGACAGCCTCACTTTGAAGATCTACAATTGTACCTTAGAAAATAACTACTTGGAATCAATCGCCCTTTCTTACAGGGAAAAGATATATTTTAGAAGCATCTCCATACAGGCAGCCTATTTAGCATTCTCTATTTATGTTGCTTCTGGAAAGGTGAAGTGTGTCTAAAAACAAAACGCAACAAAGAGCTGAGCATCCATCTCTTTTTCCCATTCATGGAGGAGAGAGGGCCAGTATGGACCTGCACTGATGTTTGTGTGCTTGGGAGGGTAGAATTCCCAGGCTCCACCATCTGGGGAATCACAAGAGCAAGAGATCAACTTGGGGCCCAGAGTCAGACAGGTAACATCTCAAATTGATTAATTAATCATAAGCTTCTGTACCAATAGTTTCATATACTGCTATAGAAGCAGTATACGAGAGAAAAAAAATCAGTATAAAAGATTCCCAAAATCAACACGTAATTCTCTCAGGAATTGGGAGATAGTCTGAGTTTGACCTTGATGCTGAAATCTGGGAAAACCAGGGTAAATGAGGAAGTCTTTGTTCTCATGTGTTGGCCATAATGCTTCATAAATTCTATGGAGAAAGTGAGATGTCATAATGTTTTTCCAGGAATGAAAGCCAGGGAATCCCCTCGCTGGGTGGTATGATGAGTGACTTGTAGTTTCCCAAAGGTGACTGGGTGCACAGCCACTGATGGCAAAAGTCTCTCTCAAACCAGCCTTGTATTTCGCTACAAATTTCATTTGCCTTGGATGTTCTCAGTAGCCTAAGGCAAATGTCTCCAATCTCAAATTTACCAGATTTACTACTGGGTAATCTATAATTGTAAAAGAAAAAATGGCACAAAATTAAAAGTAACTAAAACAACATCTAATCCCAAAAACTTTTCCATGCAGGACATTCTGTGTATCTCCTTTTATTTCTGGGGATATGTATATTGATAAGGGGCACTCATATCATCACATACACTCTTCATGTAAATACGAGGTCAAACAAGTAAGTTCCCAAACTTGTTGCAACAATGTTGCTAACCTTTTTTGATATCAGAGGTATTACTCATGAATTTGTGGCAACTGGACAAAGAGTTAACCAAGTTTACTAATTGGAAGTGCTGGAAAGGCTGCATGAAAAAGTTAGATGACCTGTACTTTTTGACAACAATTCATGGCTCTTGCATCACAACAGTGCACCATCTCACAGGGCACTGTCTGTGAGGGAGTTTTTAGCCCGTAAACAAATAACTGTATTGGAACACCCTCCCTACTAACCTGTTCTGGCCCCCAATGACTTCTTTCTTTACCCAAAGATAAAGAAAACATTGAAAGGAAGCCATTTGATGACATTCAGGGCATCAAGGGTAATACGACGACAGCTCTGATGGCCATTCCAGAAAAAAAGTTCCAAAATTGCTTTGAAGGGTGGACTAGGTGCTGGCATCGGTGCATAACTTCCCAAGGGGAGTACTTCGAAGGTAACCATAGTGATATTCAGCAATGGGGTATGCAGCGCCTTTTCTAGGATGAGTTTGTGAACTTAATTGTCAGACCTTATATAGGTACATGTTCATGTTCAATCCATTCCCCTATAATGTAGCCAGAGTGGCCTTTTTGCAGAAGGCAAAAGGCAAATCTAATCATTTACAATCTGAGTGAAGAGCAAAATGTTTACTCTAGCCTGGTTTGGCCCCTCATTCTCATCCAGGTTCATCTTCCACCACTTCTTTCCATTCTCTCCACCCCACTTATTCTGGCCCTCTTTTATTTTGTCTCATGTCATCTGACTTCCATATGGTAATTGCATATTTGTCCCCTTCAACATGGAATACTTCCTGGTGTGTGCCTCTCTAATTAAGGCAAATACTTTTATATTTGTGTCTGATAGGATCATGATTCTCTGTGTTATGGAAATGATTATGGTTATAATTTTACATCTATATGTATGATCCATTTCCTAATGGCTACCTCCTGAACTATAAGCTCCATGAGGAAAAGAGCCATATCTATTTGGCTCCTTATTCTAGCCTCTGAACTTATTCCAATGCTTGGAATACAGGCACTCAACCACACGAGGTCAGACAACTAAGTTCACAAACTTTCCCCCGTGTGCTTACACATATTTCTGAGGTGAAGGAATAAATGTCCAGATACATTTTGATTATGTTTTCTGATGTTACAAAGGGTATATATTTATATTACATAATGTCTGGTGGAGCTCCTGAGGAATATAGGTGGAGACCTTCCAATTATATTCTCAATACTGCTGCAACAAAGAGTCCTAGCATTTCAGCAATTCAACACACAGAAATTGTTGTCTCATTCTTGGCACAATCACATGTGGATTGGGAGTGTGAGCTGCTCTGCTCCACAAAGCTATACATGGACCCAGGCCACTTCTTCCTACTGCTCATCCCTCTGTTAAATCTTACAGCCCTCCCTAACACTTTGGTATCTATCGTCCAACAAGCAAAGAAGCAGAAGGATGAAGCCTGGAAGTGGATATATCACATCTGTCCACTTTCTATTGGACAGAATATAGTCACATGATCCCACTTGGTAGCAAGGCAAGCTGGGAAATGCGGCCTTCTTAGTGCTACACAGAGTTTTGTGATAACTAAACTTTGCCAGTGTTACTAAATACTCCAAAAGTTGTATTATCAGTGAGGAAATAACAGTGTTCAAAACGAAGCTCTCAAGTAAGGCAACTGATTTAGTGGTATTGTGTCTATCTAGGAATGTACTACATGGTTTAATAAATACAATTTTCCTACAGCAAAGATTCTCAAAACAAGTACATTTTGAAAATGAACTTTGAAGAATCAGCTGGAGGGTATACATATTTTCATAATCACTTTAGGATTTTTCATTTTCATGTTGTACTAGTTAACATGCCAAAATGAAAATAACTTTCCACAAAATGGAAGTTATACTATAAAGTTGTAATTGGTATAATCTATTGCTGAATTTCAATGGAATCTTAAACAGAGTGATGGAACTATGGAAGCAGGATGCTCTCCTTGAATGTTTCCTTAAGATTCTGTCAAATAGATCAGGAAAACGGGATGTATGCAGGGTTGACTTTTTAATCAACAGGCAGAAAAAGTCCCTGGTAGACAAATCAGCTGAAAGAGAACATGTACAATAACTGACTGGCAGTACTATAAAGACAACTTTTTTGGCTTGACATTGAAGATATTCTTAAAAAGTAATTCATCTGGGAGAAAACATACTTGCTCACTAGAGCTGCTGAATTTAGTGCTACTCTACCTAATGCATCTACATGGCAACATTTTTCTCTTTCATTTTAGGTTTTTCCTTTGAGAAAATGTGTAGCATGGACCTGTGTTACTCTCTGACGTACAAAGCAGACATTAAATTAGATTTCAGATTAAGTAACAGAAGCGGAGTAAGGTTAAACACCAAGGTCATATATAAAATGGATTTAATCTCTTGTTTAATCATGGCTTGCTTTGCCATAGAGAAGTGCTTACCAACTTTGTACTTGTATCTTTACTAATCAGCAATTCATTGAATACCTTTTATTATCTTTGTTTTGTTCCATTTATTGGGGTGGAACAGAGACTTATGTAGTCTCCTTGGTCAATATTTCCATCTCAGTCTTTCTCACCCTCTTTTTGTCTCACTTCTTAGATAATGAAAGGTGATGTCTAAACTTACTCCTATATCTCCTATATTTCATTGAATGTAGGATATTGTCAATAATAAGATGTGCCATTTTTTATCACTAGGAAAGAGAAAACAGAGATTCATAAACTATAATACAATGCTTTCTTATCACCTAGAATTTTTATTCTATACTTACCAAAAGAACAGTTTTAGACTTAGACACATTTTTATCATATTTCACACTTGTGCAAACATTAAAGTAAAACATAAGTAAAATAAATTGGTTAAAATCTTCCTAAAATTTCTGCATGTTTATATTCCCAACTCTTCTGAATTCATTTTTGACACAGTTGTTGATGTTTGTGTTTTTCTGTATCCTCTCGTCTTCTGTGTCCTCATGAACATTAGCATCCTTAAAAAAATGCTCTACTATTATTCCCAAGACTTTCCTCTAAACTGATGACTTTCTCATGCAGCAAGATTTCAGGAGAAAGCACAGCTGATGGTAACTCAGTCACAGCCACTGTCTGGTCAGCAGTGATGTTAAAATGATCTTCATTAAGATGAGAAAAAGTACATCGAAAATTTGTTAAATACGATTTACTTTTTAAGATAAATGTGCAAACGTAACCCAACAGCGTATTTCTTTTTATTATTATTATTATTATTATTATTATTATTTTCAGTTGCACAAAACAATGTAGTAGGTAGACATTTATCATTTATATCCCTCACACAGTGACAGCCCACCTCCCCCCATCCACTATCCTTCTGACGTTGCACACAGCCATTACATTTCCACTCTCTGTATTCCTAATGCTGTACTCCGCTTCTTGTAACTATACCAACAGTGTATTTCAATTTCCTTTTATTGTCTAGTGTTTCCAGAATATAAAATATAACTAACATTACATATCCTTTCCTTTTTTATTTAGTCCTTTATAGTAATATAGGTGTTTAGTTGTAAAGGACACGTCTTTGGAATTTACACCTTTCTGTCTTCGTATAAACTCTTCAAATTATGATTTAAATGAAGTTCTTATTCACTGTATTAATCGTAATTCACAAATTATTTTCACAGAAACAGTAAGTTTTCCATGAAATTCATGTGCGTAATGTATATTAAAATCTTTGTTTCTCTTTACTTAAACTTTTTAAGTTCAAACCTTAGCTCTCTAGCCTCTCAAAGTCAATGGCAATTTAAAGTAGGCATTCCATACATGTTGCATTATTGTATTCCTGACGACCTGTGGATAAATCAAGTGTTCTTAATTAGAATCATATTTTCTACCATCTTAGATTTCTACTTCGGAGTTGCCTTTCTTAATTTCTGATATATCTTAACATTCTACCCTCTCCCCAAAAGGGGTATTTATCTTCCCCACTCTTGCCCACCATCGATCTTGAAGATGGATAAGTTTAGCTTAACTGTACTGGGGAGTACTCAGTGTTTAAAATAAGCTCCTTAAAAATGCTTTTGTGAGTCTTAAACCCATGTATATTGTGAATAATAAACCCAATGATTATCTGGTTTGGATTTATTTTGTTTTACAGGCTGGCTTACATTGGGGACATTTGGGTTTCCTTTTATGAGTTAACACCCGTAAACATGTTCTGCGGAACACCATAACTCGTCCTAACAGCTTTACCATAAAAGCAAAAATTTCCTTATCAACTCCATTATTTTTTCATTTTTTTTTTTTCCTATATGTTTGTGTTTTAAAACACATTTCCAAGGTAGTGACTATGTGAGTGTTAGAAATGCAGCTAGACAGATGTACTGACCACGGTTACCAAGGGAGCAGTTTCCTTGGTGATGGTCAACCATCATCAAAGCAGTCCATGTTCTCTTTCCTTCTCATGTCACTTGCTCTCACATGCTGCAAAACTTGGGTAGTGAAGGGAGCCTCCACATACCTCCACCCATCCAACACACCACTGGTTTTCATGAAGCAGGTAAGTAAGAGCAGGTGGTAAACCATGATGTTCTTTGAGAAGCTTTATGAGACCCAAGCCACAATTCACCGTGAAGGATTTCTGGTTTCTCCAACTTTCAATTTCAACCCAAAACTTACTCCAGTCATTTGACAAGGATCCAAAACTATACCAGCCAATGTCCAAGGTCAAAGCTGCAAGAGATCCAATAAAAAGAGAAAACTCTTTTGCAGAGCAAATCTTTCCTAGCGGTTAAAGGGAGAGCTCTGAGGAATCAGGCATTTTCTTAACCATGACTTGCAGGCAAACTACATTGACTCTCTGCAATGTTTCTACAAGTCATGAATGAGAATATTAATACTTATTAAAGTATTCAATCCTCTACTAAAAGTCTATGATTAAGATTGCTTGATTTTTTAATATTAAGAAAGGTTAGAAAAAAAGTTATATTCTTGAACCTTGAAAAATTTAGCAACATGTAAAAATTACAATAGAATATTTTTTCCCCAAACAAGGTATACAATATAGATGACGTGTGAGGAGAGTTTCCCATTGAAAGACACAGGTTTGAACTGCATGGGTCCAGTTATGCATGGATTTTTTTCAGTAAATATTTGTACTGTTTCTACCCGCAGTTGAGAATACATGGATTCGGAGGGCCAACTGTATGCATTGATCTACACAATTTTATACTTTATATGTTATATAAGGGACTCAAGTACCCCTGGAATCCTCAGGGGTTTCTAGAACCACCCCCCGCAGATACTGAGGGACAACTTAAGTTTTGCGGTCGTCAAAATTTATATGTGGATTTTCTATTGCACATGGGGGTGGAAGCCCATGTTGGTTGGTGGCACATGTTGGTGGAAGCCCAAATGCTCTTGCTGCAAGTGAGGCCTATGGTAAACGTCTCATGTGTGCTAAGTGCTTTTCTCCTCACAATAATGGGCTACTAGACACTATTAATGTTCCTGTTTTCCAGATGAAACATACTCTTTGAGAGATAAAATAGTTTACCACAGTGCTACAACTAGTAAGTAGTATGAGGATTTGGACTCCAGGCAGATGATACTTTTTTCCTTAGTATATATTTCATTTTAAAAAATTACCCAATAAAAATAAAAAGAATTAAATATAAAACTCTGCTTCTCAGAGAGAATTTAAAAGAATTTCTTAATTTGGTAATTGGGTACTAAGTATTAAGTATTTACAGTGTTTTTCTTTTTCTTTCTAAAAATGAATACTGCCTAACTATGGCCCCATCGCAGCTCTAACTTGAACAGTTACATTGTGGTTTGGGGGTTGCTATTGTTTTGGGGGGTTTGGGGTGTTTTTTTTTAAGTGACACCACATGATTGATATAATCTGGCATGATTCATTATGATGTCAAGCATCAGCAGAACATTTTGAAAAAATATTCATCAAAATCTATTCATTAAAATCTGTAGAAATTGCCACTTGGCAGATTCTTTTTCTGGTTAATTTCCTGCATGGTGAAGCAACACTTCATTGACGTCAAAGAGCACATTTTTAGAAAGTGCATTTCTTAAAATAGGTGTTCCTGAAGTCCTGGCATTGCCTTAAATTTATCACTAAGCATCTAAGGAATGTCAAACAAAATCTCAAAGACATGTCTTCCACTTCCCCACTATCTTTTTTTTTTAATTTAAGTTTATTGGGGTGACAATTGTTAGTAAAGTTACATTGGTTGCAGGTGTACAATTCTGTATTACATCATCTGCATGTCACATTGTGTGTTCACCACCCAGAGTCAATTCTCCTTCCATCACCATATATTTGCACTATCTTTTACTAAAAGAAATATAGTGTTATGACTCATGCTGCTGCCTTGATATACTTTTTACTATCAGGGATGAGGATCTTATATTCAGGTTGGCTGCAGCTTAATCAGATGATAAAGGGAAGCAAAGAGAACGTTATGGGCTCCCAAGATTGTCCATTGCTTACTTTGGGAAGATATTTGTTACATAAAGTTCTGGGTCATAAAATAAAAGTCTATTGCCTCTTTTTCCTCTCTAGCAAACAGACATTCATAGACGAGCTTCATTGTCCATGATGTGATGGACAATGAACCTGATAGAAGTCAACCAAAGCCCTATTTACAAACACTCCAAAACTGGATCATTCTGACAGCCACAAATTACCCAAGGCATGATTCCTCACCTGGCTTATGGTTTGGTGTCCTTTCTACCAGCAAGATGGAGGAAAGTTTACAAGTCAAGAAATATTCTAAGCAAGTACGTATCACAAGTATATTATTAGATTAAACAATTCTTTAGTTTCAATACAAAGCTGTTTCATTTTGCATATTAAAACTTTTTAAAATCTTCTCTTGAAAGCTAATAATCACAATATCTGCTTAAGCAGATTCAGTAATTACTGTATAACGCCGCATGTTAGCCGGTATTCAAATGTCTTTTCCACTGGTTTTGAAAATATTTGGTGTTCTGCTAACTTCTTCGATTACAATCCTATCAATCAGGAATTGTTCTTTCCTTTATCCTTGACATACAGTTAATCATTAAAATGTTATGATTTTTAAAAGATTTAGCAAAATTGTCTGTTTAAAGATACATCAAAATCTTTATGAAAAAAAAATTTAAAGAAAGGTCCTTTGAAGTAGCTTCACAATTAATTTTCAAAAACTGTTTTAGCACCAATCCTCTCCTCCTTCAATTTTATCTTCACTACCAAAATATACATCACATATCTGCCATGACTATCTTTTTAGCATACTTCCTCTTACATTTTCATATGTGTTCTGGGTGTAGCATGCAGCAAAAGCACTCATTCAAACAAATGTTTGTTGAGTACATGCTAGGTGCCAGTCACGGCTCTGGGTCCTACAGACTCACAGTGAAAACCCAAAGCTCCCCACCCTTTATAGTGTTTACATTCTATGGGGAAGATAAGCAGTAACCAAATAGGTAAGTAAATATATAATATGTCAGATGTGAAGAGTGCTAAGAAGAAAAAATTAAGAGAGGGTATAGGGAGAAGTGGGGACACTCTGTTTCATTTGTTAATTTATTCAAAATACACTTACACAACACACTGACACCAGCTATGTGTCAGGCACTGTGCTAGACAGCAGGAATGGAGTAGAAGGCAAGGCAGACACAAGCCCTGCCATATAGCTCATCATAGGAGACAGAAACTTAAGTGCAACCAGTTTATTAAGCATTCTTAATAAACTGACATAGTACAGTCGTGAAATGGTATAATCACTTTCAAATGTGCCCTATCCATGTTTCCTTTTCTATCCCTTAAGGATACCATGGTACCCATGTATGAGTGCTCCAGAAAGCCCTACAGGAGTCATCCTCACTGAGAGTTCCCCCGTATGGATTAAGCTCTCCTGGGGCTTCAGATCCCACCCCCATGTCCACCTTCATTCTTTACCCCATTTTCTTGGCAACAGTCCTCTAGGGTGGAGAACTGGCAAGACAGCACAAGCCTGGTTGGCCCACTTGACTAACACAAATTTTATCTCCTCTTATCATATTAACTGTAGCAGTATAAGCTGGTTCACTCTTATACTCTCTTCACCTTGTTATCTCTCCCCTGTTCATTTTCTCAAGCCTAAAAGGGCACCAAGACAGATCAGCATGGGTGATGTACAAAGCAAATGTCCAACCAGGGAGTGGCCTCCCAGTCTTCCTTCTTGCAGACCTACACTGTCTCTACAAGAGAGTCTCTTGAAGCCCTCACATTTGGTTAGAAAAATGGAGCATTCAAATTTCATTCTCCACAAGAAGGAAAAAAGAAAAGCCACAACTTTCTTTCTAACACCTTTCATTTTTTGGTCTCTTTGTATAGTCAAGTAGGAAATTTTAAATCGTGAGATATGAGAAGTAAGAAAACATGACACATAATCAAAAGAAAACATAGTCAATAGAAGCAGATTGATAGATGACCCAGTTACAGAAATTAGTAAAACCTTTAAATAATTCGCATAAATACATAAAATTATTTCTAGGAAAAGGTGAACGTAATAAGGATCCATTTTCTGGCAAGAAAATGGAAACTTTCCAAAGAACCAACCAAAAATTCTAACACCAAAAAAAAAAAAAATACAGTATCTTTTATTTTTAAAAGTTCATGAGAGAGGCTTAGTAGCAAATTGAACACGTGGGAAGAAAAGACTCAGTTTCAATCAAAAGTATTCAAACTAAAGCCAGGGGCAAAGAAAGGTTGAAAAAATTAAACACATGTAGAAAGTATCAGTGAACTATGGGAAAATACTAAATGGTCTAATTGTACAATTGGAGTCCCGAGAGCAAAATAGAGCATAGAGCAGGAAAAACTTTGAAGAAATTATGTTGAATGTTTTCCAAATGAAGTGAACTCATAGATCCAAGAAGCTCAGCAAAACTCCACCCACTGTAAATGCAAAATAAATCACATTTAGGATGAAATAGCCAAATATAAGATTAAACTTGGTTAAGTAGTTTTCTTTTCCGAAGAAGTTTGTAGAGTCTTTAACATACACATTACAAAATTCCTACACGGGAATATAATAGACATGTTTAACAATTTTTAAAATAGGAAACCATTTTTTTAAGGGTGATGTTTTACTGGGGCTATCATTTTCAGTTACATATTTTAGAAGATGCTGGCTAGTGAGGAAATAGAGACATAAACAGAACTTTAAAATTGGAAATTTCATGATAATTATGTGGAGACCATGTTTCATAAACACAGTGAATGTAACAAGTAGTTGTACCTGAGTTTAGAAAAAAATATGCTGGTGAACAAGAGGATGAGTATTCTAGGTGAATGGAAAGGCTTCTGTGAGAGTAAAATGCAAAAAGAGCCTCTAAGGAAAAATGAAAAATCCCATGTGAAAGGAGGGCAAGATGCATTTAAAAATGAAAAAAATTGAGTAAAAGACTGAGCGGTGATCAAAATGGAGGCGTGAGGTTAGCCTCTGTAAAGCTCCCCTGGAATTTACAACTAATCGAACAACAATAACTCCACAAAGGACTCTCTGCACAGCAGACGGGCAAGACGAAGAGGCCCACTCCTGAATTCACCTAAAGGTGGGCGAGTCCTGCGAGTAGGGGAGGACAGAAGGTGGAGAAGTGTGGAGATGGAGCCGCGTGGGCACAGGATGCAGACCTAGCTCAGTGCTCCGAGCTCGCTGCATCCTGGAACTACCACAGCTGCGGGAGACGGAAGAACTCGGACAGCTAGGTCTCCGCTTATGGCCCACAGGGCTGAGGGGGCAGCATATAACACGGCTGAACCCAACACTCATGGCAGAGACCTCGGAGCAAAGACTGAGGGAAGAAGGCTGAAAATGGTGGTTTAAGCCCTCACTGCCGAGCAGAGAACGGAAGCCTTAAGCACTGAGACTAGCCGCACCCTCCCCAACCTCCCAGAGCTCGCCCGGCCCCCACCTGCCCGGTGCTAGAAGTGGAACAGTAGCAGTGTCAGATCAAAAGAACAGAATATTTGCTGTTCTGAGAACTGTGGACCGCAGACACAGATTCGCAGCCCAATTAATTCCAGCAAAAGGGAGGGAGATGCGGAAGCAGGACCGGCTGTGGTGGTGGTCGCCGCCATTGCTCTGGGCCACCTCTCACAACTCACCCTGCCCCTGGCACCACCTATCTGGGCGGATCCCAGCAGGAGTAAACAGAACGGCTAAAACATACGGGCTCTGAATCTGGTGCAGGAAGAGCATTGGAATTTCAAAAGCTCTCTGCATACCCACACAGACACTGTGCCCTGTGACCCAGGTGAACTATTAACAGAGGAGAAGCCCGTCTCCCAGGGAATCCCCCCATTGTGTGAGAAGCTGGAATAGTACAGAGAAAACATAGCACTACCGTGTGACAGAGGAAAACAAACGCTGCAGTAGGAGAGAAAATAAAACATTTTACCAACAAGTACTGGAAAACAAAAGAAAGACCTCTTCCTATCAACCTGTTGCAGAAGCCACTCCTGTAAATGTCTAGGAAGAGAAATAATAAATCAGTAATTGCCATGAATAACAAGGCAACAAGACGGCTCAGAAAGAAAGTGAAAAGTCTCCAGAAAAGGAACTTAAAGATATGGAAATACGTAACTTAAAAGACAGAGAATTCAAGATTGCAGTTCTGAAAAAACTCAACGAGATGCAAGAAAACACAGAAAGTCAGTTTAATGAACTCAGAAACACAATCAAAGAACAACATGAGCATTTTACAAAAGAGATTGAAATTTTTTAAAAGAACCAAATAGAATTTTTGGAAATGAAAAACTCAGTAGAAGAAATTAACAATGAAATAACCAGCTTAGGTAGTAGAGTTGACCAGATGGAGGAAAGAATCAGTGACATCGAAGATAGAAACCCGGAAATTACACAGATGGAAGAAGAAAGAGACTTGAGACTTAAAAGAAATGAAAGAACTCTACAAGAACTTTCTGACTCCATCAGAAAGAACAATATAAGAATAATGGGCATACCAGAAGGAGAAGAAAGAGAGAAGGGAAAAGAGAATATAGTCAAACAAATTGTCGATGAGAACTTCCCAAACTTGTGGAAGAACTGGATCCTCGAATCCAAGAAGCAAATAGAACACCTAATTACCTCAATCCCAACAGGCCTTCTCCAAGGCACATTATATTGAAGCTGTCTAAAATCAATGACAAAGAAAGAATCCTCAAGGAAGCCAGGGAAAAGAAGATGGTAACTTACAAAGGAAAGCCCATTAGATTATCATCAGAGTTTTCAGCAGAAACTCTACAAGCCAGGAGGGAGTGGAACCAAATATTCAAACTATTAAAAGAGAGACATTATGAGCCAAGAATAATGTATCCAGCAAAGATATCCTTTAGATATGAAGGAGGAATAAAGACCTTTCCAGACATACAGAAGCTGAGGGAATTTTCTAATACATGACCTGCACTACAAGAAATATTAAAGGAGGCTATTCAACCACCATCAACAGGGAAAATTTGTGGCAACCAAAACATAAAAAGGGGGAGAGTAAAGGCCTGAACCGGAATATGGGAGAAAGTAAGCGTGCTGAAGAAAGGGAATATTCTAAATATCAAACTTTCTTTTACTTAAACTTAATGGTAACCACTCAAGAAAAATCCAGAACTGAAATACATACTGTAATAAAAGAAGAAACAGAGGGAAACATCATAGAATACCACCACACAGAAATAATAGACAACAACAAAAAGGCAAAGAAACAATGGAGACACAGCCTTACCAGAAAACTAAAGATAGAATGACAGGAAATCCTCACATATCGATAATCACCTTAAATGTATATGGACTGAACTCACCAATAGAAAGGCACAGAGTAGCTGATTGGATCAAAAAACTAAACCCAACCATATGCTGTCTCCAAGAGACACATCTCAGCTACAAGGACAAGCATAGACTCAAAGTGAAAGGGTGGAAATTGACACTCCAAGAAAATGGTACCCAGAGAAAATCAGGTATAGCCATAATGGTATCAGATGAAACAGACTTCAGGGTGAAAAAGATAACAAGAGACAAAGATGGACATTTCATAATGGTAAAGGGGACTATACAACAAGAAGACATAACAGTCATCAATATTTATGGCCCCAATCAGGGACCACCAAAATATACCAAGCAACTACTAACAGAACTAAAGGGAGAAATTGACCAAAACACAATTATACTAGGGGACCTAAATACATCACTGACAGCTATGGATAGATCATCCAAACAGAAAATATGTAACGAAATAGCAGCCCTAAATGACACATTAGATGAAATAGACATAATTGACATATATAGAGCACTTCATCCTGAAACATCAGACTACACAATTCTTTCTCGTGTACATGGAACATTCTCAAGGATAGACCATATATTGGGACATAAAATTAACCTCAGCAAATTTAAGAAGATTGAAATCATACCAAGCATATTTTCTGATCACAAGGCTTTGAAATTGGATATCAACTGCAAAAAGAAAGCAGGAAAAAACACAAATACAAGGAGATTAAACAACATACGTTTAAAGAACGACTGGGTCAAAGATGAAATTAGAGGACAGATCAAAAGATACATAGAAAAAAATGACAATGAAAATACATCCTACCAAAATTTTTGGGATGCAGAGAAAGCAGTTTTAACAGGGAAATTTATATCATTACAGGTCTGTCTCAAGAAACAAGAAAAACCCCAAATAAATAACCTCATGTTACACCTTAAAGAACTAGAAAAAGAAGAACAAGTGAAACCCAAGGTCAGCAGAAGAAAGGAAATAACAAAAATCAGAGCAGAACTAAATGAAATAGAAAACAAAAAGACAATAGAAGAAATTAATGTGACAAAGAGCTGGTTCTTTGAAAAGATTAACAAAATTGACAAACCCTTGGCTAGACTCACTAAGATAAAAAAAGAGAAGACACTAATTAACAAAATCGGAAATGAAAAACGGGAAGTTATCACAGACACCACAGAAATACAAAGGATCATCCAAGAATACTACGAAGGATTATATGCCATCAAATTCAATAACCTAGAAGAAATGGACAAGTTCTTGGAAACATATAGCCTTCCTAGACTGAACCATGAAGAACTGGAAAATCTAAACAGACGGATTACCAGTAATGAAATTGAATCAGTCATCCAAAACCTTCCCAAAAGCAGAAGTCCGGGACCAGATGGCTTCACTAGTGAATTCTACCAAACCTTCAAAGAGGATCTAATATCAAACCTTCAAAGAGGACCAAACCTTCAAAGAGGACCAATCCTGCTCAAACTCTTCCAAAACTTTGAAGAAGAGACAGTACTCCCTAACTTATTTTATGAGGCCAACATCACCCTGATACCAAAACCTGGTAAGGACAACACAAAAAAAGAAAACTACAGACCAATATCGCTGATGAATACAGATGCAAAAATCCTAAACAAAATTCTAGCAAATCAAATACAACAATGCATTAAAAAGACTATTATTCATCACGACCAAGTGGGGTTCATCTCCGGGGCACAAGGTTGGTTCAACATCCGCAAATCCATCAATGTGATACATCACATAAACAAAATAAAGGACAAAAATCATATGATTACATCAATTGATGCAGAGAAAGCATTTGACAAGATACAACATCCATTTATGACTAAAACACTTAATAAAATAGGTATAGAAGGAAAATACCTTAACATAATAAAGGCCATATATGACAAGCCCTCAGCTAATCTCATAATTAATGGTGAAAAACTGAAGCCCTTTGCTCTACATTCAGGAACACGACAGGGCTGTCCTCTATCACCTCTGCTTTTCTACATAGTATTGGAAGTCCTCGCCAGAGCAATCAGGCAAGAGAAAGAAATAAAAGGCATCCAAATTGAGAATGAAGAAGTTAAATTATCACTCTTTGCAGATGACAGGATGCTATATATAGAAAACCCTAAAGACTCCACCAAAAAGCTATTAGAAACAATCAACGAATACAGTAATGTTGCTGGCTACAAAATCAACGTACAAAAGTCCATTAAATTCCTATATATTAACAATGAAATCTCAGAAAAAGAAATACAAAAAACAATTCCTTTTGCAATTGCAGCAAAAAGAATAAAATACCTAGGAATAAACTTAACCAAGGATGTGAAGGACCTATACGCTGACAACTATAAGACATTTTTGAAAGAAATTGAAGAAGACACAAAGAAATGGAAAGACATTCCGCGCTCATGGATTGGAAGAATCAACATAGTTAAAATGGCCATATTACCCAAAGCAATATACAGATTTGATAGGATCCCCATCAAAATCCCAATAGCATTTTTTAAAGAAATAGAAAAAAAATTAATCAGATTTGTTTGGAACCACAAAAGACCCCGAATAGCCAAAGCAATCTTAAGAACAAAGAACAATACTGGAGGTATCACACTCCCTGACTTTAGCTTGTATTACAGTGCTACAATAATCAAAACAGTATGGTATTGGCAGAAAAACGGACACATAGACCAATGGAATAGAATTGAGAACCCAGAAATAAAACCACATAAATATGGACAGATAATTTTTGACAAAGAAGCTAAAAACATACAATGGAGGAAAGACAGCCTCTTCAATAAATGGTGCTGAGAGAATTGGATAGCCACGTGCAAAAGAATGAAACTGGACTGCTATGTCACCATGTACCAAAATGAATTCAAAATGGATCAAAGACTTAAGCATAAGACCTGACACAATAAACTGCATAGAAGAAAACATAGGTACTAAACTTATGGACCTTGGATTCAAAGAGCATTTTATGAATTTGACTCCAAAGGCAAAGGAAGTAAAAGTTAAAATAAACGAATGGGACTAGATGAAACTTAAAAGCTTCTGCACAGCAAAAGAAACCATCAACAAAATAAAGAGGCAACCAACTGAGTGGGAGAAGATGTTTGCAAACAGTGCCTCCGATAAGGGGCTAATACCCAAAATATACAAGGAACTCATGAAACTCAACAACCAAAAAACAAACAACCCAATTGAATAATGGGCAGAGGACCTGAAGAGACATTTCTCCAAAGAGGACATACAAATGGCAAATAGACATATGAAAAAATGCTCAACATCACTAATCATCAGAGAAATGCAAATAAAAACCACAATGAGATATCACCTCACCCCAGTCAGAATGGCTGTCATCAACAAGACAAATAATAGTAACAAGTGTTGGAGAGGCTGTGGAGAAAAAGGAACCCTCATACACTGTTGGTGGGAATGCAGACTGGTGCAGCCATTATGGAAGGCAGTGTGGAGGTTCCTGAAAAAATTACGAATAGAATTACCATATGACCCAGCAATCCCTCTCCTGGGTATCTACCCAAAAAATCTGAAAACATTTATCCATAAAGACACCTGTGCTCCAATGTTCATTGAAGCTTTGTTTACAGTGGCCAAGACGTGGAAACAACCAAATGCCCTTCGATAGATGAATGGATAAAGAAGTTGTGGTATATATACACAATGGAATACTATTCGGCAGTAAGAAAAGATGAAATAGGAACATTTGTGACAATATGGATGGATCTTGAGATTATAATGCTAAGCGAAATAAGTCAGACAGAAAAAGCAGAGAACCATATGATTTCACTGATATGTGGTATATAAACCAAAAACAACAAGAGAACAAGACAAACAAATGGGAAACAAAAACTCATGGACACAGACAATAGTTTAGTGGTTACCAGAGGGTAAAGGGGGTGGGGGGTGGAGATGAGGGTAAGGGGGATCAAATATATGGTGATGGAAGGAGAACTGACTCTGGGTGGTGAACACACAATGGGATTTATAGATGGTGTAATACAGAATTGTACACCTGAAATCTATGTAATTTAACTAACAATTGTCACCCCAATAAATTTTTTTTTTAAAATGAAAAATTTTTTAAAAGTATAACAGGTTAATTTGGGGATGGCTTTATATTCCAAAATAAGGATTTTGAATTCCATCTGATCCTTTCCCTCCCCCACCCCCAAGGAGTAGGAGAGCGGAGTAGAGAGGAAAGAGGTGAGGTATGGCATTTTTAGAAAGTTTAGTCTGCCAATTATGTGGAGAATGTACTGGTATGAGGTAATTGATTACAGAGAACCAATTAGAAAACTGTTAAAATAATTTAAGGAGAGTGACAAGAAAAATAAATGTATGACCTGTCTACAGAATTTCACTCGGAGGAGAGAACCATCTAGTGATGGTTAATTTTATGCGACAATTTGACTGAACCCCAGGGTGTCTAGATATTTGATCAGACATTACTCTGGGTACATCTGTGCGGGTGTTTCTGGATGAGAGCAACATTTAAATTAGCAGACTGAGTAAAACAGGTGTCCTCCCTCACGTGAGTGGCCCTCACACAATCAGTTGAAAGCCTAAATAGAAGAAAAAAGCTGAGCCTCGCACAAGTCAGACGGAATTCCTCCTGTTTACACCTTGACTTGGGACCTTAGTCTTTTCCTGCCTTCAGACTCAAACAGAAATATCAGCAATTCTTGGGTGCTAAGCCTACTGGCTTTTGGAATGGAGCTTACACCATTGCCCCCCACCAGTCCTCAAGCCTCCGGATTGAGACAGGGACCACACAATGACAATAGGGGACCTCCCAGTTGCTCAGTGAAGCTCCTGGGACTTCTCAGCCTCCACTATTGCAGTAGCCAATTCCTTGTAATAAATTTATTTCTATAAATACAGACATCCTACTGGTTCTGTTTCTCTGGAGAACCCTGACTGTACATGTCTGTGTTTAGCTTGTGACCACTTTTGTTTGGGGAAGATATCCCTGAGCACATGGCTGGAAGGAATAAGAGTGAAGCAAAGCTATAACTCAACTTGTCTAACTTACCAATAAACAGGAATTTGGGGATGAGAACGAGGATGAATATAAGAAAAAAAGACTAGAACAAAACAGAGAGGGAAGGAAACCCCATGATATCATGGGTCAGTTTGAACGAGTTTACAGTTATGATGTGGAAAAAACAGTGAACCTTGACAACAGCTCAATCCTGCTTTGGATACAAGGTCCATAGGATATTGGAAAAGCCGCTTCCTGCACCAGAGTAGTACCCCTTGGGAAAACCCACATTTCATTTGGAGGAGAAAAGAGGAAGGATTCTTTAAAGAGAATTGATGACATTGAGCTGGGTCTCATAGAAATGTCCCAAGTTAGCCCTGTAACCATTCCTCCTCCCCAGAGATTCCCACAGGAGGCTTACATACCAGGAACAGTAACTGAATGAGAAGACTTTGCCATTGTTATGTTGGCTGGGCTTCTTCCTAAGTGCCTGCCATGGTTTGAATGTTTGTGTCCCTATAAAATTCATGTGTGGAAATCCTAAAGCCCACTATGATGGAGTTAGGAGACAGGGCCTTTGGGAGGTGCTAGGTCATAAGGGTGGAGCCTGGATGAGGGGGATTAGTGTTTTGAGAGTCCTCACAGAGCCCCTTCCCTCTTCCACCGTGTGAGGACACAGCAAGAAGTCACCAGCTATGAACCAGGAAGAGGGCTCTCTCCAGAGCATGATCATGCTGGCACTTTGATCTTGGACTTCCAGCCTCCAAAACTGTGAAAAATAAATGTCTGTTGTTTTTAAGCTCCAATTCTGTGACATTTTATTATAGGAGCTGGTATGGACTAAAAGAGTGCCTTTCATGCAAATCTTTGATAAAGGTACCCATGAGCATGGAGCTTTCCCCCAAGTTATGAGCAAGGTCTCCCCTTTCTGCACAAGTAGACCTTGGTAATCTGTCTCCTATGAATGACTATTACTAGGGAAATCCCAAGCAAAACCCGAGACATAGAAACACAGGCTTGTATGTTAAACAGGGCTTTGTTACAGAACCAGAAGTGTGACTCGTGCTGAGGACTATGGTGCAATCAATAGCCTAGTTCTGCCCAGAGTGCCAACCCCTCTTTCCTCGGCTTAGCTGGGGCACAGGAGCCGGAGTGGAGGGCCATGGACGGAGGGCAGGGGAGGTGAAATGCTAAAAGGGAAGTGGGGAGAAGGGTCTAAAGACCACCTCTTCCCACATGCTTGAAATGAGCTTGTTTTTTCTGGACATTCTATAAACTGTCTTTTCTGGACCATTCTATATTTCAAAGAAGGGTCTAGGTGCCATTGGAGGCAGGGGTATAGAGCAACGGGGTGCAGAGTGAACAGGGAGCTGATACTTCTCATGAGTATCTCAAAGAGCACTTCCAATGCATCTGGCTTAGGTATTGGTCTTCCAGTAACATCTCCTGTGAAGAAGGAATTCTGCACCTAAATCTTTTTTTTAAAGCTCTGTGATGAGAAATTATGCAGTTGGGCCAATAACAGCACATAAGGAATGACCTCGGGACTATAGGAAAGAAAGGACGTTTGTTTGATTCTGCAGTTAACATGGAGGTATCCAGGGTCTAACAGTCAGAACTTTGGCAAATGCAGACAGGTTGGGATAGGATGAAATGATAATAATGGCAATAGTGGATCTTTATTGAGTCCTTCCTATGTGCCAGGCACTACTCTAAACACTTTATGTACATTAATGTATTTAATCCTCATAATAACCCTATGAGTAGTATGGTGAGTTCAACTGTATCCACCAAAAAAACAGTTCAAGTCCTAACCCCCAGTACCTATGAATGGGACCTTATTTGGAAACAGGGTCTTTGCAGATGTGATCAAGTTAAGATGCGGTGATGCTGGATTAGGGTGGTGTCTTTATATAAGGAGACACACAGAGACTCACACACACACACACACACACACACACACACACACACACACACAGCATTGCGTGAAGATGAAGGCAGATTGGAGCGTTGCAGCTACAAGCCAAGGAACGCCAAGGATTGCCCTCAACTACCAGAAGCTGGGCAGAGGAAAAGAAGGGTTCTTCCCCGGGGCCTTCAGAGGGATCATGGCTGTGCAGACCTCTTGATTTTGGACTTCTAGCCTCGAGAACTGTGAGAGAATAACTTCCTGCTGCTTGAAGTCACCCAATTTGTGGTATTTTGTTACGGCAGCCCTAGGAAACTAATACAGGAGAAGTACGTATGGGCCCGAACCATACAAAATCGCTCTTAACATAGATGAATGTCAAGCCATTTTCTATATCGTAGCCTATTATTACTTTTTAGATAATAAACTAAGTTACAGATCCATGAATTCACTTGTCCAAGGTCATCTAGCTACAAAGTGATAACAACCAGAACTTTAATTCACAATTTGGCTCCAGAGCCCATGCTTTTGATCGCTTTTACTCAATCATTAGGCAGAACTCCAGAGCATAAGTGAATGATAAGTATGGGACGATTTTTGTTTTGTTTTTAATTTTTAGATTAATTTAGTTTTGCTCTGCTTTGTTTTTTCTTGTACTATGTGTCATCCCTGAGTAGCAGGGACCTGTTGCCTAGATGAGATGAAACAGGTGTTGGTTGATACGAGAGAAGGTGGGAAGATGATGTAAGAGCCTTGGGCTCCTTGTCTATGGCATTGCAGCTGTTTGCAGCCTTGTTCTGGTTTCCTTCTCTGAGTACAGAAGCTCGGTGTGAGCCGCTTTTCTAAATGCATTTAAAATTGCAATTATTCATTCCTTCAGGTGTAATATGGACTATACCACCTATTTCTTGCTACAGACCCTTTGGTGTAGCCTTATGTGGGGAAAACAATAGGAGTATATTCTACACACATCACACATTCATAGAGGCAATAAAATCTGAAACAAGCCAATCATTAAGGCTTTTTCAAAAAGTATCACCTCATTCATTCATGTACAGCCCCAGCTTGCCTTGTTTATCTCCCAGGACAACCAGTTCCAGTTTCTAAAAATCTCTAGCTTTTAGTCATGCAGGTTTCTTCAAAGAAGCCCTATGGATTCCTGTGAATTATTGAGGTGAGACAATACAGGTAGGTGGTTTCATATGAAATCCTTCCTCATGGTAGTTACACCTCTCCTCGCTGACCTTCCAGGATTTCTGTCGCCATTAATAGGGGTCTTAAACTGTCTTGAGATAGGGGATATTTTTGACAGTCATTTAGACTCCCCAGAAAAAATGCACATAGCACAAAAGGTTGCTTATGATTCAGGTAACTGAGTAATTCTCCCAAATTTATCCTGGACCCCAGATGGAGAATCTGTCTTCAGGGATTCTTCTCTTGAATTTCAGGACCCAACAGAGTAAAGTAGCGTGATGATGTGATGTGAAATGTTGGGTTGTATCAGTTAGGAGTTTTTCCATTTGCAAGTGAAAATACCCACTCTTACCTGGCTTAGGTGCTCTTTAAAAATGGGATGGTGTAGGTAGTAGAGGAGATAGTTTACATAAATCTAAGGGTGGCATTGACTTCTGACGTGGCTTGACAGAGGTCACACATGATTTGACCAAGTTCCATCTGTTGTCTCGGCTTCTTCTGGGTTGGCCCTCTGTTCAAAAGATGTAGTCAAAGATGCCTGCCTGCAATTACTGGGGCTATTTCCCTCCACGCCCTCATCCAGCAGAAAAGAAAATACCTCTTCCTTCAATTATTGAATAAACATCCTTGACTTCAAGGATTGGGCCTCCTGTTTAAGATATCCATCTGGGAACCAAGCGCTGGAGCCAAGAGGGGTGGGCCCTATTTGGCCTTCTCACTCCAGAACTGGAATTGGAATCAGCTTTCCCCGGGGTACATGGGCAAGGAAGAGACCCTAAATAGGAAGTTAGAAACAGTGAACAGACCCCAGGAGGCCCAAACAAGAAAATGTCTACCACAAGTATCTAAATGAAGGTTTACATTCAAAATTTGTACGTGAGACAAAGTTGACAAATTATTCATTGCTTCCTAGACCTGAATAGTCATGATCAAGTCATGTCCCTTGAGTCCCAACAGTGTGTACTTTAGTAGGCCAACAGGATTGGTCACTGGCGAGCACCTGTGCCCCTCCCCTGCACCAGCATTTTTAGAAATGTCCCGCTGAAGTCATTTGTATATTTTAGAGCAGTTAATGTGCCCCAGTGGACCTGCAGCAAAAGATGCATTTTGAAATATCTAATGAGTAAATGGGGCATTTAGTAAGATACAGTCTAATTACGTTAGGCCTTTGTAAAATATTAATTTAAGACAACTGCAGCATCAAGAAGTAAGTTTGCCAAGTGTTCCTCAGTGATTTAGCTTCATGACTGCCATTAATATCAATAGAAGTCTTGCAGCTCACTTACCGCCCATTGCTTTGGAAATGTACCCCTAAGGTATAGAAATCAGCGACTATAATTTTTTTCAATTCAAGTTCTAAGAGGAAGTGAGGCAGTTAGTTTTTGTACACAAGGGTATCACCTTCACTGATGAGGTCGTGACGGTGGGGGCTGATGTCCACAAGTTTGCGTTTCATGTTGTGACATTGGTAGTGATGAAGTTATGGTGTAAAGGCTACTTCAAATTCTAGAATATACCTGTAAAATAAAACTAATTCTAGGCAACAGGAGAGCATGATTTGCTTTGGAATTAAAATACCTTTCCAAGAAAACACATTGTGAATACTCCATTCCATTTTGCTTGTGCGTTTTCCTAAAGATGGTACAAGTTAACTCTAAAACACAATGACATGTATCCTGAATAAGTCTGAATGGCAACTTACAAATGAGTACCTCGGAACACTCCTAAATTTATCTTGCATCTGGCTATGTTATATAGGTCAACCCGCGGGCTATTGACCTGGCTGGTTTGGTGTCAATGGAAAGGAACTTACTAGTGGTTTTGCATGCCATTCTAAAATGCCTGAGAGCTTCTTGAACAGCTATCAGTGGCTTATTTGTCTCACATCACTTTATTAGCCTCGTTAATGAGTTCTCCAAATCTGATGACGAAGGTATTCTGGGAAATAAGTAGTCATCCTTTGCTGCCTACTCTTGCACCATCACAATTCTCAACTCTGGACTGGAGGAGTGATCATGATGTCATGGTGTACAACAAGAAGCTGTTGGGATGGAAAGGGCTGTGGAAATGTAAAGATGAACTGTGCTCTGGTAGTTCCATGGGAGAACCTCTGACGTTGAGGTGGCTGGGGAATAAGACGTTTAGTTAATAGGACAAACCCCAACCTCCCAGAAAATGCAAAATGGCTTTCCTGCAGTGTTTGCAGTGAAAGTTTTCAGAAACAGCTTCATTGACTATTTAGCACGGAGACAACGTATATTATGTAAGAGAACATGCAGCAAACACGTAGTTTTGGAAACGATCCAGGATGGTCCAATGTTGTGCATGGATTTATTTACAGCCATGCCACATACCTTCATGTCTAACTTCGTTCAATAATTCTCTTCAAAAGTCCCTGATATCTTTAGTTTCTGGATCCCTTTGCAAATTGCAAGAGCTAATTTAATTTAAGGGTGGGGAGGCTAAGTCTCTATGCTTCCTTTCAACTCCAGCAAATATTTCATTGTTTGTAATGCCTCTTAATACGCTAAACAATATTTATGCCGCACTCTACAACATTTTATAACTTTCTTCTAATTGCCTTAGCAGTCTTTAAAACCAGAGCTTAGCACTTCGATAATAAGCGTATTAATTTGTCTAACGTTTAAGTTCTTACAAAGGAAGAGACAAGCATTAATTTTGTTTAGTTAAAACAAGCTTTGCTTTTGAACAGCAGGTGGTAATTGAAACAAAACAAGGACTCATTAGAGGAGCGTCTGGTGGCTCATGATACAAACAGAGCACACTAGAAAACCCAAACACAAGAGCCCTGAAATAAAGTGGTCATCATCTAATTAACAGAACATGTTTTAATTACTGAGCAAACCATGCAGCGCCGTGTGTCAATTTAACTGATGTGCTAAGTGCCAGTTTACAATCTCAGAAACAGACAAATAATTGGAATCTAATTACATGCAGGTCTATTGCACACCAGCGCCTCCAGCCCATCTTAATAAACAAGTTTTTACATCAAACCATGAATAGCAAATACAGCCGTGCTGTTAATTGCTACATTGTGATATTGGGACTTTGCCAGCTCCGACTATTAAAATAAGCTCTTGTGTGGATTGCAGTTTCTCTGCTACGCTTTAATTAGAATCAAATGAGAGGCAGAGATCGGGCCGTATTACTGCAATTCAATATATGTAAATAAGATAACTGGCTAATCTTTTTATTTTATTTCTGAGCCTCCATGCAATAGGCGGTTTAGTTATGGTAATAGGTTATCACTTTGCAAATGAAGTAGACTTGCGCTGTGAGATGAATCAAGAAACGTGCAATCTTTGCTAGAGTCTAAATATTCCCCGTCATCACACGTGGGAGCCGGAGAACTTTCCTGCCTGAGATATATGGTGCTATATTTTTAATGCCCATATTGGCCTAGTTTTTCAGTGATAGCTTTTGATGTTGTATTTCACTTGCCTAAATAAACGCGTGATCCATAACATGCTATTTACAATGCTCAGACAGATATTTCAAGATAAACTCTTTTAATGGAGAATCATTTGTTTGAGTACTTGAAAGGTTGCAGGAAAGGTCTACATAAATACTGTATAATGCAAATTTTAAATTAAGACCAAGGCACAGATAACGCTCATATTTCATACTGTACATAAATGTGCTGCTTGTCAGAGAACTAATCAGGGATTCAGAAATACCAAGTATGAAAATGAAATCTCTGGTAGGGACACTGATGGGCCATTTTTCTGTATTTTCCAAATAGGGAAGAAGATGGTATAGCTATTGTTGAAAAATTACCAAGTAATGATCTCCTGGGAAGATCTCCTTATGTTTCATTAGAATTGTAATTAGAAATGGCCATGACCTTGGCAAACCTGCTTCAGGAGCAAGCTCTCCTCTCTTTTGTTGAAGAAAAACCTCTAAGTTTCCCTTACTCCTGGGCTCGAGGCAATGCTAACTGAACTTGCAGAAAGAGCGTAATAAAGAATTTAAAATGCTCTTCTCTACTGCAATAAACTGAAACAAGCAAATACAGAATGGATTATCATCCACTTAATTTTGGTTACAGTTTGTCATTGTGAATTAAAACCATCCAGAGCCTTCCTTCTTGGGGGTATTTTGTGCCATTTCCTAGATCGAGTCAGTTCTTAAAACTATCTTCTGATGAATATGGGGGTGCTTTATTAAGTATCTAGAAACTCCCAGTACTTTCAGGACAACCCTAACCCATTTGCAACTTCTGCCTTGAAATAAGAAAGCCAAGCCACTCGTTGGCTTGAGCTAAAGTCAACCTCAAACAATACTCTGCAAACTTGGCGCAGGCCCTCGCCCATTTAAATTTCCATCACACCATTGTTGAGGACTCATGCCTTTCACAGGGCTCGCCTGGTGGATGTGTTCCAATTCCCAGAAGGGAGCAAGTGCACCACACAAAACACTGGAAGAGCCCACATGTTTCCAACACCTCCTCGGACACTTCAGTACGAGGGTGAAAACATTCCTGGTCCTCATGTTGTTGGCGAAATCACAAAGGATTTCAGGCTGGTACCTCATCCATCTCAGCTAAGAAATGAAATAGAGCCTCCTGGTCAATTGTCAAAAAAACAAAAAACAACTCCACGGATCTCCTGGTTTTCTCCTGTCCTCTGTGTCTCCGGCAAAACCATGCCAACCCCACTAACAGTATATTATCAAAATGTTTAAAATGCAAAGTAGAATGTGTATAAAAAATGCACAGGGGCTGGAAAAAGAATGTAATAAGGTTAAATTTTACAAGCATAATTCCATATGTTGAAAGCATCTTGTAGTTATGTCAAACACAGATGAAGCTATAAATTACCCCAGAATCAAAAGTGTCAAGTTTCAGGTTAATGCTGAATATATATATACACAGCTTCAGAATTCTTATTAAAATATGAAAACATGCTAAACATAGGAAAGCTAACAACTGTACCAAAAGTAAGACAAAGTGTTACTAATGTCTGCCAACTGGTATTACTCACCAGGGCAATCAATCACATATGAGTAAACCTCTATGGCAGGCAACCAGGAAAGCTGAAACCCACCTCTCCCCATGGTTGTCTTATTTGTGGTTACTTTTGTAAGGATTCCACATTATTCCATTTGCTTGCTGTTAACCCTGAGAGGGCATGGTTAGCAAGGGGAAAACATTTATTCAATTATAATGTCTTTATTTCTACTTAAAACACATACAAAACTGTCAGCAACAGACAAATTAGTACTTTGGGCCAAAGCATGTGCTCAGTTTACTGTATATTTGAATTCTAATAAATTATATCCACATTATTACAAAAATTATAAGTGACATGCTGTCAGAACTGTACATGCGTATGCCTAGAAATATACATAATGCTTTGAAAGTTGTCACATTCAGTCCTGCTGTAAACATCACCCTCATTTGCTAAGCAATGTTGTTATATCGCTGTTTAGCTGTAATTTCTGTCCCACTTACCAGCCCATGATTCTGAATACATCTTAACTCTAGAGACAAGTAGAGTCTCCCTTAAGAGTTTCAATCATCTAGCATAAGATTCAGCATAGCATATGGAAGTGGTTTCATTCTAAAGCATCCCAGTCCAAGGAATAATACGGGCCTATTTGGTGAAGTCAAAATTGGTAAACACTTTTCAATCTACTTGTACAGGGCGACCATGTTTCTGGCACCTTTAAAGGGATCTTCTTCAATATTTGGTGAAACAGCATCTGCTTTTACTAATTTGGGGTTGGACACAAATGTTGTCTCTTCACTAGAAGTTAAAATATCTATCACAAAGGTGAAAAATGTGACTTCTCGTGACTAGTGGTAAAGAGTGTGTACTTACTGGGAGACACGTTTTTCATAGTCAGGCATTTCTCTCCCTTCCATCTAATGAGAACCTACTGTGTGCCCAGCACGGTGCAAGATGCGGGTGACCGAGGCCCCACCTGCGTGGAGAATGTCATCTGGGGGAGAAGTCAGACAGCAAAACCTAAGTGTGATGAACATGACCAAAAGGGAAGTACTGGGTTCTAGGCCCATAAAGCTAGAAGCTGTTGTTCAGAGTTTTATACAAAGAAAGAATTGGGTTAGAAAGCGTTTTTGCAGCCATCCAAAGCATTCTAAACATGTAAGGAATTAATAAGGATCTCTTGTATGCTTTACTTAGAGCACATGGTTGCAAGCATGGTTGTTCATCTAAGTAAAAGGGAACTTATTGGAAGGAAATTTGAGGTGGTGACTCACAGAATTAATGAGCAGTTACAGAACTTGGCTTAGAAATAGGCAGGAAGAGAGGATTGGGCAGCAAAAACCAGTCGAATAGTAGAAAGGGTCTGGTGAACTGGTTGCAGATTTCTGGAGGGTCTTCTCTTCCTTATGTTATCTGCGCAGGGTCCAAAGTTCTGGGAAACAGTCTTCCAGCTGGGTGGGCTTGGGTCTTGTATCTATACTCCTGGGCTCTGTCCAGGTGGCAGGAATGTATGGGTGATCCCTCACCTTCTGCAGTGTGAAATCACCACAGGGAATTGCCTTTCCACCAAGAATATTTGCAAAGGGGAAGAGGCCATTCTTCTCCCCCCAAATCGAGGTACATCAAAAAGCAGGAATGGACGCGAAGCTACAAATGACCACAAGACCTGCTTGACCACCTCTTGTTTGTTCACTTGTTCAGAATCTTGGAAAAGAAACACTTATCTTTTGAATTAATCCAATACTGGTAGTACTAGATTGACTGAGTGTTTTGGATTGATGCAGGTTGTGAAACGGGCTACCATCATACTCTTTAAAGGAGAAATTTCTGGAGATTTGAATGGAAAATTCTTTAACTAGTAAAAGTATGGAGGCAAAAATATCCCCAGTGTAATTTCTAAGTTTATGAATTCATAAGCAAAGTGAAGTATAGGGAAAGGAAAATTATAGCACTTGATGTCAGAGATCCTGCCACCAAGGATCTTAAGAACTTCTTAATAATCGTTATTTAATGCAGGCTAAAGGACATAGATGTAAGTAATTTTTAAAAATCATACAAAATGCAATCTTGAATCCTTGGATTCTAGAACGGAAAAATAAAAGACATCAGTGAAAAAGGGGTGAAATCCAAATAAAGTCTGTACTTTCATTAATAGTATTATTCCAAAGTTAATTCTTAATTTTGATAAATATTTTATGGTTATGTAAAATGTTAATGTGAGGGAGAGGTGCCTAAAAAACAAATAGGAGCTCTCTGTACTTTCTTTGCAACTTTTTCTAAGTCTAAAACTATTTAAAAATAAAAAGTTCTTTTTCCTAATTGCCAATTCCATGCACATAGTAGGTATTCAATGAGTGTTAGTTACATCCTATTAATTACCCTCTCTTGATCTTGAAATGTTTATGTTGATCAGTTTCCTTGAACAATTTCCTATTGTTCCTTCTTTAAATAATCTCTCTCTAGGTACTAAGAACAAAAAAGGGAGAAAGAGAAAACAAAAATTAAAGAAAAACCTCAATCTAATTTTGTTCTCTTTCGCTGTGAGATTAACTTGTTCTTTAGCAAATGTCTAGACGGCTATCATCCCGAGGCATCCTTATATTGGCATCCCAGGAAAACAGCGCTAATGATGACAACGTATTTGCCTAATGATTTCAATTAGGTAGCTGGTTATTCTTTTTTATGCTTTAACTTTGCTTCTGGACAAAACTAACACTGTCACACATCTAGAAAATGCTATAGTTCATCTTTAACGGATGGAATTTTGTTCTTATTTTGTTAAATGTTACATTTACATAATTGTGTATGTCATTGATGTTTATGAGGATGCATCAAAAATAAAAGTTATCCTACCTAAAGTCGAGAGAATTTTGAGCCGCAAACCATTATAGGTGTCCCAAACAGTGATAACTCACACTATCCAAATTCAGAAACCAAATAGATTTCCGATAATGAGGGCTAGTTTTCATATTCTGTTCTAAGATTAGTCACTTATTCTTTGCACAGAAATTACACTGGTGTCAGGGATGATTTTTTTCTTTAAATCACAGAATATATAGTTTTAGAAATTCCTGACAGTAGGCCAGATGACATTGCTTATGGTTGTTTTTATTTTTTGCAGTTAGGTGCCCTTAAAATTTTATGTCTTTGTTATGTTATTCAATTCCAGTTAAAATCACAAAGGGACTCTTGTAAAATAACACCTGGTGATTGAATAGTTAACTATGGAACTTACTATTGTCGAAATATTCTTATCTCTAGACACAAAGATATTTATATGAAAACTGCATTCTTTGTGACAAACCAGAATCTTATTTTGCTGTGACCAAATGTAATGGACATCTGTTGTTTTCGCCTGCCCAGCACATATTTCTCCCTTTACTATTAGCAAAGGCTGTATTTTGGGGGAAGTCCCACCCCTCAAATCCCCTTAGAGCTTATGGTTTGGGGAGGACCCTCACTCTCACCCACACTTGGACGGTGGGCCTGTGACTCAGACCCGGCCAGACATAAGAGTCTTTCCTCTGGGCAACAGAGATTGGCTCCAACTGAGCCTGTGATCTCAGCCAGACCAAGGCGATGCAATTCAAATAACAGTACTGGAATGGAAGAAAGAAGCTCTTTTTCCTTCAGAGAAATCCAAGAGGATGTTGGCCTGCAGCTCCTGAGGATAGCCTTGTGACAAGCCCAACATGGGGAGGAACAGCAGAGACCCAATCAGTGACCTCATTTGAACAATACCTGGGTCCTGTCATCCCGAAGACAACTCTTCATTATTCAGGGAAGATTCTTCTCCCCACCCCACCCCTTAAACTAGTTTGAATCAGGTTTACAGGTTTATGTCTCTTGCAAGTAGCATAATTCTAATTCTACCTAATTCATAAAATTTCTGTGCATATTCTTCTTCCTTCATGAATCTAATTCAGGTAAAACTTGTATTTCCATGCTTTTAGTAAATATGTACTGAGTACTTATCACACAATCTGTCATGCGGGAGATCCTGCCGACTATGCCATGTGTCGTGCGGGGCGGCCTGCAGGGTCTCAGCTCCCCACATAAGAATGCAGGACATGGTGAGGCCAAAAAGGAACACCCACGGAGCCATAGGTAGGGGAGTCACACCACTATACTCTCGCTGGCGGCTGGGTTGGAGACACAGGAAACAGGAGCCACACAATTCTCAACCCTCACTGCGCCGCTTGCAGGCTCAGCCACCATCTTCTTGCTAGCCCCCATTTTCTGCTAGCGTAGCCACAGCAGTTATATTAGTGGCCAATGGCTCACTGGTTACAGCTGACGGCCAACTAGCCACAGCTGATGGCCATTTGATCACAGTCGATGGCCATTTACTACCTGAGCTAGCACCTTTCTATGTGAGGCCAAGAGCCTGGAAACTGCTTTTTGGGGCTCTGTCCCCACACGATCAATAAAATGAATAGAAAGATTTTATTAGGTATAATCCATGCCCTCAAACAAAAAATGTGCAGAAAATGTTGTAGAAATTGGTTGACCTTTTAAGGAGAGAAATAGAGAAAGTCTGACTGAAATTTCTATTGTCTTCTCTGTAAATGGAATGTTATGCTCTTTCCTCGTGGAAGACAATGAGTTAGGAAAGCCCTAGAACACGGTGTTTAGGAGCTTAGGTTTGGGTGTCAGAGGACCTGCTTTAAAGTCTGGGTCTGTCTCTTACTGACTGTATGACCAACCAATCACTTAGTGTCTCGTAGTATTGGTTTTCCTGTCTGCGAAGTTAACACAAACATACCTAGAACAAACAACTTTTCAAAGACTCAGAAAACACATACAAAGTATATATTATTATGCCTGATACATAGTACTAAATGGTAGTTTTTAAAAATAATTACACAATATGTGATTCGATAGAGTTTTTCACCAGTTTTAGAATCTTTGGTTTGATATCCAACAACAAAAGGATTATTTTAATTTACAATCTCCAGCTCATATTTTATTTCTGTGTGTCAGATTCCATGCACATATACAACTGCATACTGGTTATAGCCACTTAAATTTCTCATAGGCACATGAAATCTACCAGACTCAAAACCAAATTCAGTATTTCTCCGTCGCCCTAAACCCACACCTCTTTCTGCAGTCTCAGCTTCAGTGAGGGCACCCATCCACCCAGGGTCCTGCTCCCACCCACATCAAATCCATGACTAAACTGGCTCAGCAGCCTTCCAACGGTCTCTCTGCCACTTCCCTTCTACCCCACGATCTTCTTTCCACACAGCAGTCAGAGTTATCTTCTAAACTAACACACTTCCTGAAAACCAACAATGGTTCTCACTGGTCTTAGGATAAAATCCTTAGCATGGATTGATTACCTTCCATTCTGATCTGCTTTCTTCACCACTCCCAACCCCACCAGCTTCACCACTCCACAGTGCAGCCCTGGAAACTTCTCTCATCCCTCCAGTGCATGCTCTATTTTGCTTTGTGGAGTTTGCACATATGGTTTCTTTTATCTGAAACGGTACTTACATCCCCCTCCTCAATACCCCTTCAGTTGGTTCAATTTTACTTATCTTTTATGCACCAACCTACGTGTTACTCCTTCCAAATGTCCCAGCCTTCCTCCATCCATGACTAGATTAGGTATTACAATAACACCTGGACTCTCCTATCACAATACCTGCCATGCATTATATTTTATTTCTAGAAGTGTATATACATATAGATATGGTGTAGTAGAATTACCAAATTCATTGTCTATTACACTACTAGAAATTCTTAACCTGACTTGGCAAACCTCTGAATGATCCATAGATAAAAATTCTAGTGAAGGAGTAGGCACAGTTCATGGACTTAGTGGGGAAAAAAAATTACATCTTTTTTTCACTAACCTCAAACTGAAATTCATCATTTCCTTCCAGAATGAATGAATGGACGCAGCAACACACAGCAGTATTAGCAATAGCTGTGATTTTATCAACAATAGAGCACAGGTATTTCATAACACATTACGGTTACTGTTCAAATCTCTTTAATATTTATGCTTATCACGATTATGGTAGTTGTTAGACATCTGCAAGAATTTATTTAATACATTAATAAAGAAGCACATACATTATTTCAAATTTTTTAAATTATGTAAATAATGTCATTGGTTTCCTTTGTAATCCTATGTATTTAATGGATATAAAAATATTGTCCTGAGAAAGGGTCCATAGGCGTCCCCAAACTTTGGAAGGGCTTCATGGTCAGAAGAGCTAAGTAGTCGTGCACTTGGTAAGGCTCCAGGAGGCCAGACCACATTCAGCAGATTCACCACAGTATCCCCAGGGCCTTGCACAAAGCTTGGCACATTGCAGGTGCTCGGTAATATGTACTGAACTGAACTGAGATGAAAGCTGAACAAAGTTTAACCCTGCATTATGTAAAGGGATGCTCCCCATGAATGCGGACATTTCGCGCATCCCTGGAGGAGAAGGTGGACCCCGAAGTATTAAATGCCTTATTTCCTGATCTGAGGTATGTCAGGCTGATGTCTTCCACATATGTGGGATGAGGCCTTGCTGAGAATATGGCATTAAAATTTCAAAAGACATCATGGGAAATAGTAGCCAAGTCTTCCCATAAAAAATGTAGCTGGTTGCATTGACCTAGAGTGATGCAAAGACAGGTGAATAACTGCCACTCAACAAGTATGATCTATTTTATAAAATCCTCTTTTTAACTTGACTGGGAGTCAATTTTTCAACTGGACAACTCTCATGCAAACATCTACTCCAACCTTTGTTCCTTTATCCATAGTGTGCAATTTGTGCAACAGAGTAAGTTGTCAGACAGTGGTTGTGCTCCGAGGCCAGGTGACAGCCAGCGTCCGCTCCATTATCCATAGCAGAAATGCACCCTGAGCAAGTCACTCCAAGCACATCCCAATGGACACCACTGACTTTGGGGTGGGCTCCTGAGAAGACCTTTATAATTTTTTTCCTGCTAAAGTATTTAAAGAAGTGATGCTGATCAAAGACCTTGAAAGACCCTGAAATACATCTGAGGGTACCCCTAAGAGCTCTTTCCTGAAGTAAAATTGGATTCATGCATCCATCCATTCAATATGTTTTTGAGAATCTACTATGTGTCAGTAATTTATTGTTTTGGGGGTAAGTGAGTAAACCAGGGGTGGGAGGGATTAGGACAAATCTTCCATCTGGTGTCACTTTTCAGGTCTGAACTAACTGAGTAGGAGTATTAGGGACTGGCACACGTGTCCACTGTACCTGTATGTGATGCCCCCATGAATTCCCAGAGCCACCAAAAATGAGAGTCTCGCTTCAAAGAGGAGCTGGAGCAATCCAGAGGAAGTTTTATTTAGTAATGCTTTGTTTTGTTATGTTATGTTTTGTGTTGTGTTGTGTTGTGTGTTGTTTTTAAAGCATAGACTGTGGAGTACCTGTGCCAGAATCAGCTGGGTCCCACCGTAAACCCACCCGAATCGATGGATGTGGAGCCCCAAGTGTTTCCAATTTTGAGAACTATTGTGCTGGATGATTTCACACAGTTGGGGGAAGTCGTCTCCTTCCGTGGGGTGGCTTTGGTCTCTAGTATCTCAAAGACCTACCAGCCACATGGCTGGCTCACCAAGTGGAAGGTCATGAAGTAGGAGCATGAGATGTGCTGGGAAATTCATTATTTCTCACTCACTCAGGAAATTGGCCTTCAACTTTCACCAGTGATGGTAAATAGGTCTCCTACTTTGTCATCTCCAGCAGATTGGTAAGGGCTGTTTGAGGCACTCTGTTTCAGATTCTGAATCCATTGTTCAATAGGAACAATGATCAGTGAGCAATGTCAGCCCTGGACTCTCCCTAGGGGAATAGCATACCCCTTATGCGCTTGCTGCCTGTCACTGCCTTGCTTAGCCTCCATCCCTTTCGTGAAGGAAGGAAAGGCATGTGTGCACATGGCCAACTCTGAAGAAGATGTAGAGTTGAATAAGAGTAATAGAAGTAATAGAAGTAATAAGAAGTAAGCAGCTTTTGAAATTATACTATTGTGAGTTTGTCTGTTGGTAAAGAGAGGCTTTTGAATCTCTCTCCTGCAATGCAGATTATTGGAAAGCCTGGTCCAAGAGGGAAAAATAAACCTAGAATTTGTTTTGAAATAAAACAAGACAGATCTACAACCTTCCGTGACCTGCTGGTCTTTCACAAGTTGAGGGTCAATGGAAGGTAATTGTACCCTGACTGCTCTACATAAGACACTACTTACTTTAGAGATGAGTTCTTTAATGTGGTCAGTGTTTACATTTTATGATAGAAGAGTCCCTTAATCAGGAAAATTTGTTTACTAAGGGAGTATAAAAGAAAAATGCTGAGGCTGGAAACTGGAATCATTCACTGTTAGGGAAAATTTGTCTAAAACACAGTTCTTTTTTTTGTTTTTGTTTTTTGTTGTTGTTGTTTTTGGTGTGTTTTTGTTTTTTGGGGTTTTTTTGCCCATTTGGCTTTTGTTTGTTTCTATATTCTTTGGTCAAAGAGAAGTTACAACAACATCCTTTGCTGGGTTGCTCAATATTTTTAATGGACTATTTCAGATGCACGAGCATGTCTCTAATGCATAGACAACATATATAGATAGCAAATATCTACAGACCATAGAAAAAGTCCCACTCTGAAGTCCCAAAGTGGCCCTACCTGATTGGATGAGCCCGTATCCCTACCCTAACCCAAAGGCCACCTTGAAATTTTTTTAATCACTTAAGGGATGTTGTAATTATAACTTCTTACTAGGTGCACTCTTGAAGCTTTTTCATTGAAAGTGCTCCAGACTAGCTAGCTATGATTTAATTCTTGCTCATTCTAATTTGTGGTCTCCGAAATAGCTAAAATAGAAAAGGCTCTGGGCGTTACAATAAATCATGTTTCATCGGTGAGGGAGGGGGGAAGGAGTTCTGGCCACTAAGGTTCCAAATATGACTGAAAAGTTTAGGATCTGCCAATGAATGGCAGATTTTTCTGGAAGGGAGTATTTGAGAGATAGAGATGGATGTGGATATGTGTAGTACATGAAGTTAAAGCCAAGTTTCCTGGCAATCGTTTGAAGATAGGATTTCAATCGCACCTATAGTTTTTCCTGCATTTTTTTTTTTTTTAATACAGATGCCAAGGGACCATCTCAGACCTTCTGAATCTGAATGTTTGGAGATGGAGCCCAGGTAGGTGTGCTGTATATGTTTGCATGTTTATTTCTACACATACATACACACAACTAATTTGGTGTGCGATCGTGGTTAAGAATGACTGATATAAAAGAAGCCTTCGATTTCTTGCATCCCTTTCACAACCTAAAATTGCGTCAGTATTTCCTAGATCTTCAGCCTTTAGCTAGGCACCTTGGAAAACAATTTGATGAAGAAAATTTTGTTCCTGCCTTCAGGAAACTCACAGTGACTTGAGGGAGCATTGCTCTGCAAATGAGGTGAAAGCTGAAGGTCCACCTGAGTGTTTCAAGAGAGTGCATAAATAACAGAGAGCTCAGCCAACTGTGACTTAAAAATGTATAGCAAATCTGGAAGTAGGCAATCCGGAAGTAGGAATGTTATCGCTGCTAGGCAAGGCTCGCAGGACCCAGGCTCTTTGTAGCTTCGACACCACCCTTAGTGAGTTAGCAATAAATATTCTTGTCCTCATGCTTGATGCTTCATGTTCTCAAATCTGTCTGCTCCATTTCTATGATTTCACATTTCCAGATATCACATCCATGTTTCTGGCACAAAAAATTAGAAAGAAGACAAAGGATGCTTGGCGATAAATAAATAAATATCGAGTCACTTTTTAAAATTAGGGAAACAATAGCTTTCAAGAAAGCCCTACCCAACAGATTTTCACTTATATGTCATTAGCCAGAACTGGGCTGCATGGCTAAACCTAGCTGCAAGGGAATATGGGAAACTGGACATTTTTTCTAGGCATACAGTCACCCCAAACAAAATCTGTCAACAAAGAAGAAAAGGAGAATGAAAATTGAGTAGGCAAATAAGGAAGACTAATGTCTTTTATTATGGAAGGGAATATGGAATATGACAGCAAGGGGCTGAACACAGAGAAAGACAACCTATCACTCAGTTGGAGGCAACTCTTCCTCTGCCCGTTTGACTTATTATTTGGGTCAATACTGTTGGTAATGGCCATCTTCCTGACTCTCAGAGGGCACTCATTTCCAGGTTCTTATGGTTCACTTCACTGATACACATAAGCACTAATAGCAATGGCTATACACTCAACAGGTGCCCAATCCATACTGATGAATTTTTTTTACCCTGGCAAACATGAATATAAGCCAGTATTTCTGCATACAATGTCTTCATTTAAGCAATATTATTAAGTTTGTAGGCTCTAATTAAAAAAAATAAAAACTACTAAGTGATGGTGCCCACAATTAACTGTATAAAATTTATGCCTGGTTCAATCTAATTTTGGAGGAGGACCTTGAGGGGGAAGATTGAATGCTCTCAGCCAATATATTAACTCTCATTTTGTCCACATCAAATTATGAAAAATATACTCATATTACTGTGTGTTCCTACTACATTTATTATGTTTTGTTAAATTTAATCATAAGCCTATTTTAAAAGTGCCTTCTTCCTATACCTTATTTCTTGTGATTAATTACAACTTAAGGACCAGTTAATTTGGGTTTTCTCTTTTTCCCTGTCAACATGCTGGCCCTCACTTCCTCGAGAGATTGAATTATAATTCTGGAGATGATTTTGGTTTTGACCACTGTACAAACCTATCATTGAGAATGAATTGGGCTGGAATCACTCAACATCCCAAACCCGCTTAAAGTTGGTAAGAACATAATCACTGAATACACCTACCCATGCCACCTAACTAAAGCAGCCTGTTGGGGCTATATGAAATTAAGTTTTGTTATTGGTGTTCAACATGAGCTATTATGTTTTTCTAATAATAACTTCAATAATATTATATAACCTTTGTTTAACATGGGCACCTGGTTAGCTAAATGAGACCCCAGCTGTCAGTTGAATACCTACCTCAGTATAGGAGTTAAAAGTTAATAAGTTCATAATATGAGTAAAGAAAATAATAATAATGCTTTGCTTCCCTCCAAGGAATTCAAAGCACTGTGTGGGTACCATTTCATTAATCTCCATATAAATCTTAGGTGCGTGCAGAAAAAATATTTAACCTTAGAAGAAACTGACTATGGAATTACAGTCTGTTTTGTCTCCAAAATAATTCCCAAATCCATCCACTTCTCTCCATCTGTATGGTGTCCATATGGTTCAAGCTGCCATCATCTTGTCTGAAATACTAGATAGTCTTAACAAATCTCCCTATGCTCATTCTTACCTCTCTACAATAAATTCCTGACAGAGAAAACACAACGTGGTTTTTTTTCATTGAATCAGATGACGTCACTCCTACACTTAAACCACTCCAATGGATATTCTCCACTCTTTGCCCTTACTAACTCTACCTATTCTGTTATCCTCAGCTTGCCTTCTTTTCCTCCAAAAAGCCTATCTCAGGGCCTTCAACTCAATGGCCCCACTCTAGCACATCAGGTTCTAGCATGACTGTTTCATTCTCTTTCTTCACCTCTTCTCTCTTAGATATCTTCTCATGAAGTCTTCCTTAAGTTTCCTACCTAGGGTAGCTCCTTCCTCCATGTTATTCTCTGTTCTACAAGTATCTGTTTTCATTACAGCATCTATCTCATACTGCATTTATCTTTTGATTCACCTATGTGTTCATTGTTTGATGCTCCTTCCTCGCACACCACTCACAACTGGAGTGTAAGCTCTTGAGAGCAGGCATGTTATCTGCAATATTCTACTGGGGCATCTCCAGAGCTTAGCATAATATCTGGAGCATAGTAACTTCATAAATATTTTTTGAATGAATGAATTAATGTTGAGGTAGCTGTTTGCTGTACCCTGCAGAGCTCCTCTTCTTCTATTTTTCATAGTCACAACAAAATCCAGAAGGTGTGTGCACAAGCATGAAGATACACTGCTTAAACCCTTGTTTTCTTCACAAACTCCCTACTGTACCTCTCCTGCAGTAGTGTCAAGTTCTTCCTCTCCACAATGATGCCCAATATCCAATCTCTGTTCCTGCGGAGAAGCTCAATGTCATCATTCCAGGCCTTTCCTCCTCCAAAGACTTGGTGCATGTTGAGTTGTCCTAATAAAGAAACCCCTTCTTTTAACTCAGGTGAAAAATTTAGGGGACAACATCTAAACACTATGAGGTGAAAATAAAATTCATTTGCAAAGTTCCCTCATCAATTCTACAGATCCTGTTACATGAATGAATCTCATCTAAGGTCCTTTTCGACCATTGTGAGTTTATCAAATTCCTGATGATAGATCATAAATCTAATTGTCTCTTTATAGACTTTTTTTTTTTTTTCCCAAGGCAAATTGCTTCCAGGTGCTTGGGTATGGATGAAGCCCTGACTTTAATTCACCGAAGGAATTAGTATCCTTAATAAACTTAGAAGCCGAGGACACCGCAGCCTCTACAGTCAGATTGTTTGCTGCTAATCGAATTCTCCTCACTTCCTTCACAGAGGGCCACAAATCCTTTGAGGCCTAAGGAATCAGACACATTGCTGTACGTGGGTAACCTCCATAGGAGTGTGTTCTTTAGTAGACTTTCATATCAGCCATTCCACTCTTCATCGTGGGTGAGAGGGGCCCTTTGTGCTGAGCATTGTTTGGCCCTCTGCAGTGGGCAATGGGCAGTGGTGGGGACAGGCCGTGGGAGCCCCCCAGAGCCAGGCTACCCCACATTGCCAGCCTGTCTTGATTCACCACTTCATCCTATTGTTTGAATCGAGAAGTAGACTTGGACGTATCTGTTGCACATATCAAGGCCCCTCATTTGTCAGAGCGTTAGCGGTCCAGTGTCAACATAAATACATCTGTCCGTAAATCTTGACAGGGGTAGTGATTTGTTGTATTTGAGAGGCATGACTCACACATTAGGCCCCTTTTTGATTCCTAACATGATTATCTTTAAAGCTAAGCATTTCAGATGCCTTCGGAATTGACTTCTGTCAAGTGATTGAGTAGCTCCTGCTGACTTTGCTACTCTTATGAAGTTAATACCATCATGGCCCCTGTTGTCACCTGCCTTGAAGGCCACCTGTGCTGTGGCAGAAATTACATCCTTGATGGGCTCATTACTCTTTACTGTGGAACAGGCTCTTGTTTTGTTTTGTTTTGTTTCGTTTTGTTTTGTTTTTGAGTAGGATGCTGCTGTCATTCTGTTTGTTAGCAGGGAAATGGGTTTGCCACATTAGTCAAATGAAGGATTTCCTAGCACTTAGATAGCCAGGAAACTCATAAAACTAAGCTGTGAAAGCAAGCCTCTGTTGGGAGATAACAAATAGTTTTATAATCACTTGATGGTGGAATCTGCAAACCCAAAAGGAAGGAAATGTCATCTGGTGGTTAGACAAAAGACCTGTTCTTTCTATGATAGTTACCACTTATTGAGTGTTTATTACTTGCGAAACTCTTTGCTAAGAGCTTCCTGTGCTGTATCTCTTTTAATGTTCCCAGCAACCTAAGCGATACTGGTTATACTCCTGCCCAGGAGACGGTTCACCCATGGCCTAAGGCCAACAGCTGGTAAGGAGTGGAGCTGATATTCAACACCATCTGTCAGGTGTCACAATCTGACTTCTGACCCTAAACTCCACCACTGTCCTCTGACACAGCCTTCTTGCTTTTGTTTCCCTTTCTAAAGCACAAAGGGTACTGGATGCTTTAACTGACACTCCTCTGAAGCAGGCACAGTAATGTAGGAACGTTTGTAAAGAGCATACGTGTGTGCTTTCAGGTGTTTGAGATGAGTTCCAACCCTGGTTTTTGTAATTTACATTGGGACCTGGAAATCTCCCTTCTTCTAGGGGAATTATGTGGTAGTAAACTCTCAAGAACTGGGAGGTTAGAACTACATAATAATAAAATTTTAAAAAACTGAATATTGTGCTTATTTTAAAAAATGAATCCCCTAATTCAGAGTTCATTTTTTTTAATTCTACTGCATTTTCAGTCCATTCTTTCTTGCTTTTCTTCCTTTCCTTCTTTCTTTATTCCCAGTTATGAAATCATTCACACTGAAAAATCTATTCTTCTGATCCCTTTGGAAACCATTTAATCTCTGGCAGGTATCTTCTTGTTCTTTCTGCGATTCCCCTGAAGCCTCCCTCTGTTGTTTGGTTACATACAACAAAACAGCAATTGCCCTGCCTTTAAGGAGAAAATGAACTAGATGCTAATTCTGCTGAAAACAACTTTTTTTAGAATACTCTTTTAAAGGCATATTTTCTTATTTGAGCTTGATATGCATTCATTAAATACCTACTATGTAGAATCTGTGAAAACTTGCATCTGATCTGAATTTTAAAAATACCTGGGTGCAAAATGGATATATATGTGTTTATATACATGAGGTAAACATTTCTCACAACTTACGGCAACAGCTATAAAGCAATATATAAATAGTGTAATGGGGACAACGGGTAGAGATGCTAATAGGTTTTAGATGAATTAAAAATCATGGTAATATAGAAGGGTTTTATAAAATAAGCATGATTATTTAATACAACGACACAGCAGTAGGTAAGTAGTGTTCAAATTAGTGGTAAGAAAGAGAAGCACATTCAGGCAGGATGAATGCATGAGCAAAGCCTGAGATTGAAGTAAAAATACTCCTTGGAGAGAATGAGTGGGCAACATGTGGCCCATGGAGGAATGTGGACTAAATGTGGCAGTGACATAGAATCTGGGGCGGGATCTGCATTCATTTCTGGAACAGTCGTGTGGCATGAATAAATGGGTGCTTGAAGTATATTAACTTTTCATCTATGTGAAGGATGATGTGATATGGATAAGAGGATAGGAAGACAGACAGACGCTGCTCCTGATCTTTGAAAAGCTGATGCCTTCTGGGTTCCACAGTCCACTTAACTGTCACCTCTTCAGTGAAGCCTTCTCTGACTGCCCAGTCTATAGTTGTTAATCAGTTATGTTCTATCACATTACTCAGGGAAGACACATTTTCTACTCTCAACAATGCAAAAGAATTTCCTCTAACTGAGCAGCCCCTTACACAGGGAAAAAAGTCTTACCTGATATGAGTTTTTTAAATTTAGGTTTATTGTCACCTCTTACCACCCTTATCACAATGGGGCACAAAATGAAGTCCTACAGGCCTGGAATCTATAAAGTGATGGAGAGCTCCTCTCCAGGTAGGTTATAAAGAAGTGTATCTCAAACTTTAGCTTGTACCTGAAGAACTTGTTAAAACACAGATTAATGGACACCACTACCAGAGTTTCTGGTTCAGTAGTTCTGGGATGTAGCCCAAGAATTTGTATTTCTAATAAGCTTCCAGGTGATGCTGACACGGCTAGTCTGGGGCCTGCAGTTTGAGAACCACTGATAGAGTGCAAATGGAAGGTGGAGGAAAGAGGGAGGGCACTGTGCAGGATGACTGCAAGTTGCCACAGAGCCCCCTAGGAGTCAGAGCAGGAACTGCAGTGCAGAAACAACGCTCCCGCTGCTAGAAGTCCAGCGTGAACGAGTTATAAGGGTGCCCCAGCAGAGGGCTGGAGGGATCCTTTTTTTTCAGGGTCAAACACAAGAATGTCTCCAGGCCTTATGAGCTGTCACATACTCACAAAAATCTATCAAATTTATAATCCAAAAAGCATCTGCTACACAGTCACGCTTTAACCACTCTGTATCATCCTGTTTACAATACAGAGTCCACAAACCTCCAACATCATTCTTCATGGATTCCAAGTCACATTTTTTTCATATTCTAACTTCTCTGGAATCAAGATACATCCTATTATTACTGTCCACAGGTCCTTTGTACTTAGCACTGTGGTATGAGAAGGGGGTGTAGGGGGTGGGTGATGTGTGAGAAGTAGAGAGAAATGGACAGAGGAAGATGTGTTGAGAGGATGGTCAGAGGTAGGGAAGATATGGAGCCTCTGGGCACAGGGGACTAGAGGATGCCACAATTGGGAAGACAGAATAAAAGAAGCAATGAAAAGGAGGCAGGAAATGGAGTGCCAGGCACAGGGACTTCTCTCAACATCTACTCACAACCTAGTTTCTCTCTGCATGTTGCCGCCACTTATGACCACCTTTTCCTGTGTGTGTAAGAATGATGTATGATAAAAATCCACCTAAATGAATCTGAAAGAGCTCTTTTAACAAGTGTAAAATAGAAGTTCTATGTGGTAAGAAAGCCTTGTGTTCTATTTTAATTAAAACGTTTCTTTCTTCCTTAGAAGTGCATACAGTCAAGGTGCTTTTCTTATAATTAATTGGTAGAATATTCGAGTCAATGAAATAGAATTATTTAGAGAAGAGTATGATGGCAAAAGAAAGCAACACTCCGAACAAGGTTGGCTTTTCTTTGGAAATTTTTCAGGTGGCTGTTTCCAACACATTCTGTTTTAATATGCTGCATAGCACTTAGCATGACAAGTTTCTGATCTTTCCATCATATTGCTATCATTTGTCTGCCTGTTTTTTTCTTCTAAGACAGAGGTTGGCATTTTCTGTTAAAGGATCGGATAGTAAACATTTTAGGTTTTGTGGGCAATGAAGTCTCTGTCACAACTATTCAACTATGATATTGTATGAAAAACTACCAGAGACAATATGTAAACAAATGATCATGGCGGCATTCTGATATAACTTCATAAAAAAAATACAATAAAATAAAAAAACAAGCTAACAGGCACTGAGCTAGATTTGGTCCTTGGGCCTTACGTGTCCATCCCTTGTGTGTAGGGGAGAGACAATGGAAACAAGCATGCTTCATCTACCATCTTGAACCAGAAAATATGCATTTTTCATAATAGCTTTATTCAGTTATAATTCATATACCATATAATTTACCAATGTAAAGTGTACAATCCAGTAGTTTCGACTGTATTTACAGATTTGTGCACCTGACAGCACAGTCAGAAAGAAATTCTATACTTAACTATCATTCCCTATACCACCACCACCATTACCACCACTACCCTGTGCAAATTACATTACCTTAGGAAGCACGCGTCTACTTTCTATCTCTATAGACTTGCCTATTCTGCATTTTTTCATATAAATGGAATCATATAACATATGGTCTTCTGTTACTGGCTTCTTTCACTTAGTATAATGTTTTCAAGGTTCATCCATGTGGTATGTATAAGTACTTCTTTCCTTTTTATGACCAAACAATATTCCACTATATAATACACTCATTTTGTTAAGCTATTCAGTTGATTTTGTTCAGAAAACAATTTTGAGTTTTTTAACCTTTTCAGTTGTGCTACTAAAACTCTAAAATGTAAAAGTTTGCCTGGACACACACACACACACACACACACACACACACACACACATACACACACACACATTCTCTCTTCCCATGTTGCTGACACTCTAGTATGGGGAAGACATTAAACAAGCAAGTGGAAACATTCAGATATTGATACTTGCCAAGACAAGAGTACAATGAGGTAGAGAGCACCTCCAGGTGGGAGAGAAGGTTGTCATTTTGGACTTGAGATCAAGAAAGACCTTTCCAAGGTGAAATGTTTGGACTGAAACCTAAATAGGGAAGAGGTGGCCATGGGAATGTCTGGGAGACGGCACTCCAGACCTAGGAATGCCGAAGTGGGAATGGATTTGCCAGTCATGGAAGAGACTGGAAGTCACCATGGCTGGAAATCATGAGCCTAGACAAGCCATATGTTCAGCCTTGAACATAGGGTGTTATTCCTATGGGATACTTCTCTTTAACTTCTCAGGCTGAAACTTGTAGCTTTGTACGTAGCCAAAGTGAAAACTTGGTTTTTGTAACAAATTATTAATAACCCAAAGCTCTCAACATGAATAACATATGTGCTGGTTATTAAATGAGTCTTTCAGCTCCAATCCCATCTTTCTATACTCTGCTTTGTGATGCTGGCACTGGGACTCTGCAAATTACATTTCTCCTTTACCAACTGAATTCTTATTAGGTTGTTCAATAGGGAGCCCTGAAGATAAGCGGAAGACAGAAGAAAGCAGAGGGTTTCCTCCTTCCTGTGTGCTGTGCCTGTATCAGTGATCCCGTTTCCAGAACCAGCCTCACTGCACTCCATCCAAGGTACCCGCCCAAGCAGCAGTGTCCCTCCTCATTGGGACACGGGCTCAGAGGTCTCAGTCCTGGCTCTGTGAGGTCGCTCCTGCGAGTTCTGGAGTTACCGGCAGCATCTGGTCAATGTCCCCTCTGTAGCCAGCTGGGGCCCAGCTCTCCAAGGCTTCTCCTCTGAACCCCTTCCTCAGGGTGATAACCCCACTCCCCTCTGTTCTCCTGCCCCGGGAGTGGTGATTGCTCTCTGCATTCATTATCTCACATTTACTAACTCCATGTTGTCTTCTGCCTTTTTAGCCCATCAATACTTGTTTACCCAATTCCCTATATTAAGTTATCTCTATTGAAATAACTAGTGTGGTTTCTGTCTTCCTAATAAGCCCAGCTGCGTAATTGGCAGGGCTTGGTGCAAAACAAAAGTGCAGAACGTCTTGCTCAAAATGTGAGGCAACAGGTACCATTAACGATACTAAAATGTAGTGGTTATTTCCTTTCTTCCGTTCTCTCTCTCTCTCTCTCTCTCTCTCTCTCTCTCTCTCTCTCTCTCTCTCTCTCTCTCTCTGACAATTTGTCATAGAACTTGCCATGTTTACTGATAAAAGAAAGCAACACTCCTAACAAGGTTAGCTTCTAAGTAAAGAACAACACTATTTAATGTTGTTCTAAGTAAAGAAAATTTAAACTTTAAATTTTTCTTATGTGTGTAGGTATTTCATTCTAACCAGAACAGAAGAAACATTGCACAAAATTAACTCGGCTATTTTTATCTCACTTCTTGATTTGCCCACATTCTACCAGTACTCTGTGGAACTCAGGGCCTCCATAACATGCTTCCTTCTACTCACTTTGAGTCTCAATGAACTCCCACACACTGTGGATCCCCCAAAGTCCTGTGTTCAGGTAGCTTCCTGAAGGTTACATGCAATGGAGCAGAAAGGAATGAGCACACATATCACACATGCTCACGCGCCTGCTCTGCCATCTGTAGGACTTCACTTCCAACCCACAGGGTCAAAGGTAACAGTGTGTGGTGAACATGTGAAGATTCAGGGAAAATGGCTGGCCTAGGGAGAGCAGGCCATCTGAGCCCCCTCCCCACACCTTGCCCCATGCATCTCTTCAAGCGGCTGTTCCCTAGTTACATCCTTTGTAATATTGTAATGAACAGGTAACCCAGTAAAAACATAACATTATTTAAAATTCCAAGATGAAGAAAACAGCATCAGAACAAGTACAGGGCCTTCTGAGCATAGGTCCCTGTGCAACGCACATGTTACATTGCCATGGACTATGCTGCAGCCCCTGTCACGTCCTGGAAGACCTCCACCTCTCCTTCTCCTGCTCAGTATTGGCCATCCCAGAAGGATGCAAATGGCCTCTGCTGTGTCCCATCGCTGACACCTATAAGAAACACTCAAATGATTTTCCTTAGCCCCCAAAGGAACCACTTTTCCATGGTCTTTGGAGGTTATGAGCTTAGATTTGGTTCTTGAAATGCAGTTTTTGCTCTCTTCCCCAGAGCTAGGGCATACCTCATGCAAATTTCAGCAAATGTGAAAGCTAAGTCTACTAATAACATCAAAAAATGCAGGGAATCAGATGTACTCTGCATAAATTGTCTGCACTTTTCAACCCCTAACTGAACAAAGTCATAATTGCAAATCTCCTGGTTTTACTTGTCACTAATAATGGCCTCTTACGTGACCAGCGTGAAGTCGGTATTATAGTTCCACATGCTATGAGAATTCTAATTTTCATTGAGGAGGCACCCGGGCCTGGTTTTTACACAAATTGTGTTTCTCTTTCTGTGGCAGCTTTTAACTTGCATGTGTAAATTTAATTACTTGGGGAGAAAACATACAGGCGTCTTGGGTGACTATTTTAATGACCATCCTTAATTTGTATAGTGGTTGAAACTTTATATTGGGTTATTTTACAATGAGAAGTGGCAATGTGCTTAGAAGGTACACAGAATTCCTATTGGAATCCCAATTTCAAGTCATACTTTTATATATATAATAAAAAATAAAAAAGACGAAGTTAACCTTCCGGTGAATACTCTATGAAACACAATATTGGAGGAAAAATGAGAGGAATCTGTTTTATACGTCTCTTCTCATCTGCTTGATCCCCAAATTACTCAAATAAAATGTTGCAAAACTGAGATGCAAAATTATTCCAATTCCTTCTTGCTTCCTACAGAGAAAAAAAAATTAACAGAAAACCCTTTCTGGTAAACAAAAAAGAATATAAATTAATTCAGCAGAGAAACCTTGCTCACTAAAGGTACACAGAAGGCCTGAAAACACATTAGACATCTCTAAAGATCACGAATTAGCAACACTGAGAGCAGGCTGTCAAAAAAAAAAGAAAGAAGAAGAGAGAGAGAGAGAGAGAGAGAGAGAGGAGAGAAGAGAGAGAGAGAGAGAGAGAGGAGAGAGAGAAAGGAAGGAAGAAGGAAGGAAGAAGAAGGAAGGAAGGAAGGAAGGAAGGAAGGAAGGAAGGAAGGAAGGAAGGAAGAAAGAAAGAAAGAAAGAAAGGTAAATAAAGAAAAAGAAGCCTTCTCTGAACATAAGGTTCTTTAAAAGACATTTTGAGAGGAATTAAATCTCTCTTGCACCTTTAAACTCTCTTTTCAGCTATCAATAGAGTTTTGCTGGAGATGGAAGCAGTTCAGGCTGACACACCCTTCACTTATTTGGGGAATGTGATTTTCCATCCTGCCGTTACCTGGCACCCAGACAAGTGTTATAAAAATATGTCATCATAAGCAGCTTAGAATAAATACTCAAATTCTCAGGGTTGTTTATCATTTCTCAAATGTCTTCCCCGGATTTTACAATCCTTGTTCTTTGTTACATTTGGGGAGGGTAGGTTGTTTGGAATACACGTGGATAGTCAACCCCAAGGTCACTGTGTGTAAGCCAGATTGCGTGTAAGCATTACAGCATATGGCAGAGCGCCCCGGGGCTCACCCTGGACCACTGTTAAATGGATTCCTGGACTAAGGGTCTCACCGTCAATCAATTAAAACTGGTCCAAATGTTTCATTTTGTTTGATAGATTTATTTTTTTAATTATGATCTTTGTGGTTTTGGCCAATAAATGAAATAAAATAGAATCCATCTGCTGAAGTTGAAATTACACACCAGCATCAAATTTTTGACTTTAAACACTAAGTGAACACGCTTAGGTGCAGAACACCACCACAGAAGCCAAGGATCAAGGAACAGAGAGATGAATTCATGGTGTCTGTCCCGAAGGGTTCCCCATGCAGTGGGAGGAATAGATAACACTGACCTATTCTATTGAGTCAAATAATCCCACCTCTGGAATTCCGCTGACCTTTCATGGTGACTCTTTTGGTCTGGCTCCCCTGTTTTGTAAAAACACTGTGTACACAGGGTGCATTCAACATACAACTAAGTCTGGGTAGTTTAATGCTCAGCATATTAAACTTGAATTAAACTAAAGCTCTGTTTTATATTTCATTGGAAGATGCAATGATTTTAGCCATCTGGAGGATGGCTTCATGTAAGGTCCTATTTTGAATCAACTTACAGTGGATTAATGAACTTTTATTGAACAGGGAGTATGTGCCTATAGTCTGTTTATAAACAAGTCCACCAGCCAAAACATACGTGTAAGACATACGTGTGTAATGTGTGTAAACATCATCACACATTATAGCAGGACGTCTGTTACAATAGGGATCTGGCATTTCACATGACCTTAAAGAATTCCTGGAGGCTCTTAGTTTTCAATGACAGCCTGCTTCATTTGTTAAATAAACAACAAAACTTAGCTTTCACATTGTTGTATTCTGCCTTTTGAAACATTTCTTGTAGCACAACTTTGCCAGTACAAAGCTGGCTTTTTAAATGATTTGTCTGTAACCAGGCAGTTTTAGAACTTCTACTTCCTTAGTCTGTGCTAAAAAGCAATTCAAGAAGACTTAAAATTCTCCTGGGGGCTGATTTTATAGCAACAGTGAAAGCGCACAAACGTTGCACGAGCAGCCAATTTTTTTTCCTTCAGTGAGAGAAGCAGCGTCGGCAGTAGAGCCTCAGTACAAATGGTTTAACGCTGTCATAAAAACCACTAACCATTGGGTATTAACATGCTTTTTATCATGAAGTTTTTATGGAACACGATATTTGGAAGCTACTAATTTGGCGGTGATTTTTACCCTCTAGCATTTACAGTGGATGCAACTTCTCCTTCCACTGGGAGGCCATGGAATGCTTGGCCCAGCCACACTGGAGATGGGAGCTGAGCTTTCTGGCCCAGGCCCTGGTGGTCCTGAGCTCACTTGCTATGGTGGCCAATGCCTTTGGACTGTGCTCCCTAAGCATGTTCAGCCAAAAAGGAAACTACACCCACTCTGCCACCCGCCTTCACCCCTAGGACTGTAATATGGACCCCTTGGGAGATGACTAGTCCCAGCGTAAGACAGGTCTGTGCCATCGGGAGGGCACCGCTACTGGTCTTATTATTGGCCAGCCCATAAAACACATGGAAAAACCTGTTCTTTCCTTAATAAGAAGTCCAAACAGACTGCACATGCAGTTAGATGGGAGAGATGCATGGGGTGGGGGCGGGGAGAGAGAGATGTTTGTGCCTGCATTCTTCATTCCATCTGGCGTACGATTGGAGTAAACTTATCTGGGCAAATGTTGAGCTCTGATCATACACTGCAAACCCCAGAGCCCTTCAGAGAGTCGATGCAGCCCTCGGTGAATGCACAGGGGACACACACAGCCAAATATGAACTCTACACGCACCACCCAGAAAAACCTGGGCCTTTCCCAAAAGGAAGTGAAGACAGACCGCACATGCACGGAAATAGCGTTTGTGCCTCCCTGCCATCTGGAGCAGGAGCCCGGCAGGAGTAAACTGATGGGGGGAAATGCTGCTTTTTCCCAATAGTTACGTTAGGTCTGGATGTATCCAAACTACACAGGGTCAAACCACAGCCAGATTTTCCTTCAAATGTCATTTTCAATATCAAGCTCCTGATGAAACTCCTGTTAATATGCCCTGGTGAGCAGTTTATATGAAAGCTTTAAAATTTGTGTGTATGTAGAAAACACTTGAGTGTGAATATGTAGGAACTCTATTATAAGGGTTGTTTTTCTCTTACAGGAAAAGTAAGTTGCCTGCTCATGAAAAATCGTAAGCATTTACTCGGGGAAATTTTTTATTGTTATTTGGTTTTGTTTTGATGTGTTTTGTTTTGGCTTTTTGTTTTGTGTTTTTTATTTTTATATTAACCACAACCCACCTCCTACCAAGGAAACCAGGTTGCCAGTCCCCAAATCAGTCTTTATAATATCTGACTTGGGACTCCTATGTCATTCGTAATAAAAATAATCCTCCTGATAACAACTGCATCCAGATCTACAGACGCGATTTGTAGGAAGGTGCACCTTTAGTTAGCCTTGCACCTTGGCAGGTCCTGGTGACCCCAGTACACACAAGAGAGCATGCACTCCTGCCTTACAGATGGTGTGAAAATTGTGTGGAGTGTGGCTTATTCTAGAGCACAGTTTAAAGAATGTTAAGTGTCGCAACTTTCAAGTTTCTCCTTTGCTCTTTTAAATGTGTCCTCAATGTTAATCACAAGTAAAAGTGAGTTTTCCCAGTCTCGTTGGTGCTCACCAGGGAGGGACCCCAGTAAACTAAAAGGGAAGAAACCTATGTGCAGCCTCAACCAGACAAAGCAAAGTATATAAAACCCCGGCTGGCTCAGTAAGCATTCCCTGGAGACTCCCAGTTTCTCCAAAAATAATGTGACTGAAACATGACAAGACTCAGGAGTTCCTAGAACAGTAAAAAAGCAGAAGATGCAAAGACTCCTCCCAACTCAACAGTTAATCTAGCTCACGAAATGGCCATGTATTCTAATGACAGTACAGCCAGGCTCCAGGTGACGGATGTGCACTGAGGCCCTCATCTCAGGCGCTGTGCTTACTCAGGGCGGACAGGTCCAGAAAGAGCACGGAGGCTCCGGGATCTCAGTCACGTTCTGCTTCATGATCTGGGAGCTGCACTCAAGATGTGTTCCCTTTATGAGAATTCAGCCAGCGATCATCTGATAAATTGACAATTTGGCACTTTTCTGTGTATGTGTTATACTTACCCTACAAAAACCACATCAAAAACGGAAAATTCAAAAAAATGATGTCATTTATGCCATATCCGTATCTAACATCACCTTTCCCAAGCCGTCTCCTCAGCTCCCAGTTGCCTTTATACTCTAGAAATTGCCATAAATTCTGTGTAATTGCTCTGCCCAATCAGTGTATCTCATCTGAAACCAAAGATAAGGACAATCTGCTATTCATTTAGCAAAATAATTCAACAGATACTTGTTGAGCATCTATTATATGCCAGGCACTATTCTAAACATAGCACTAAGGAGACCAGTAAAATGCCTGCTTTCATGGAGCTTATATTCTGTGGAAAAAACACTGTAAATGAGTAAGTGGAGAGCTGTTGACAAATAATACAATGATCACTGGAACAAACAAATATGTAAGACAAAATAATTTTTAAATTCAATTGATGAGCTTACTAGGCAAGCACATACATACCAGTGAAGAAATTCATTAAGTAGTTAGTTCCCTGAGGGGGAAAGTTGGGGAGCTTTAATTACTAGAAAAGGCAGTTAGTGGTGGTTCCACACGTTAAGGACTGAAAACTAACACTCTGGTTAGGAACTCAAGTCCGTAGGTCCAAAGGGACATGTCAGAACAGCCCTGTTGTCGGTCATCAGGGAGGAGTCTTGGACTACATAGGTGTCTCTAGGGTTTGGTGGCCCGGGTCACTCATAGTGCTGCAGGTGGCATGAAACACAGTCTTGGTGTCCTCTGGGCGATTGCTGCTGGAAGGGGACATTTTCCTCTTACCATGTATAAGATGACTGCAGGGGCTGACAGGGGGTTGCAGAAAAGTAAAAAGCAGGGTGAGGCTTAAGGAGTGCCTGGGTAGACGGGTGGGTACAAAGCATAATCAGGGAAAGCCTCTTGGAGGGTGGCATTTTGAGCAGAAACCTCAGTTTGCGGGGGAAGACATTGACAGGTGCAGGAAACAGCACAGTGAAAGGTCTGGAGGCAGGATCTTAGGCTAACACTGAATGTCTAGCTGCTCAGGGCAGTGGGAAAATAGCCCAGGAAACTGTGGAGAAAGCCCCATTCTAGGGAGTGAACACCACTGAAGGTGAGGGAGAAACTGCAGCTCCAAATGTCTCTTGGCTAGTTTAAAGAAAACTCTGTGTGTGTGTGTGTGTGTGTGTGTGTGTGTGTGTGTGTGTGTGTGTACCCTATATCCTACATGTGGCTCATGATTAATTACAACGAAACAGTATAACAACTCTGTGATCCACTGTGTTTTTCTGGGTGCCAATAAGCTAGATAACAACCAGGAAGTCAGCTCTTCCAGAGACCTGCAAACAGATGTTAGAAAATTCATTGTGCCTCAAGCAACCTAACAAATAGTCCATCTGAGGATCGGGTGGCAGGGAGTCAGCTTGTTGTTCCTTCTAGCTGGGGAGTTTCCACTCTGGTCTAAGCGAACGAGGACTGCTATTCAACCCAGAGAATACAACAATGAATATTCAGTCCTGGTTCTGATTTTTGGCAGAACCCAGCAAAACGGGGTGGGGGGGTGGAAATCCTTTTCTTCTCCTTTCCCCTGGGGTTTTGCGAATCTCCCTTGAAAGGGGCTGAAGAAGCCTCTGCAGGAAGGCCCGCCCCGCGCTTCTAGAAACTGCTTTGGTCTCTTTATGTATATTAGAACAATTAACATCTAGTTTCATCATACAAAGGACTTTCTCTCCTTTTATGTTTTACTTCTTAAAATTCCCAGAATGGTGTACAGTAAAACTGTTCACTTGAGAAATTAAGTACCGTATGTGATAAGACAGTTGGATGAAATTTTTAAGCTGTCATTAAAAATGATTATAATTAGGACAAACTACAAGAAAATGCTTTAAAATTAAGACCCGAGTGATTTAAAAATTAAGGGGTATATTATGTATTATCATGTTGAAGGACTGGGTTTTCCGTGTCTAACACCCATTAACACTAATATGGTTGCCTGTGTAAATCCCGCGAGCTGAGACGCAAAGGCACCTCTCTCATTTGTTTTGCTAACGAGACAGCACTTTCTGTGCTCAAAGGGAGTGGGGAAAGGAGCAAATGTAAATAGTTTACCTTTCCTCTGCTGTGAGAGTTTTTCCCAAGAAGTCTTCTATCCTGAGAGGACATTAAAATATTTCATAACAAGAATGAGTTTTCCTGAGGAATGTTCCAGAATCATCTAGATTGCAACTATTACTATGTCATCTCAAGTTTTCTTTATTCCTTTAAGGGTGAAAAAAATTCTTAGCCACATTCACTTGGGGAAATTAGAATTGTCAACTTATTCTAGCCCACTTACCAAAGAGATATGTAGGCCAATTTCATCAACTAACAGGTACTGAAGAAGGTGCAAGGAAGGTCATTACTTTCTTATCAAGTCACATATCCAATCAGCCTGCTTCCATTTCCCACAGGGACCCAGGAGTTATTCCCCTCCCTTTGATCTCCCACCATCTTTTACAACTCACCATCTCATTAGCATCTTGCATCCCTTCACATTCCCAGGGACTCAAATAGACTGAGGAAATTGAGTATCAAAGCTTCTAGTTTTTAACACTGATGTTGACCTTCTCTGAAGGCATTATTTCAAGGCGCTGTGAAGCTAAGAAAATCCTGGCCTTTGGACCTTTTCTCCCCTTGGAGACCGGGAAGGGAATGGCAGGGATATAAAGGGCAGAATATGTCTGCAGGGATATGCCTGCAGAAAGTTCTTTTTTTCCCCCCCAATATCTTGAAGACAAGAGTGAATGAGTATAACTGAGTGCCTAGCATATGCATAGAAATATGCCAGCAGGTTATAGTTCCATGAGGGCAGACCTACCTTTTAGTGGGTATTCAAGAAAAATTTGTGGATTGACTCTATAAAGTAAGAACTCTTAAAATTAGGCTAACGCAGAAGGTCTTCAGTATTTACAGAATTAATATTGCTGATTTTGACTATTCAAGAGACAACCCAAATACCATATTCCTTAGTATTTGTAGTTGTGCAGACATCCTATGGCAAGTAGACTCTTAGGGTGGCTCCTGTCATCCTCACAGCCTGGTTATTCATATTTCTGTGCAATCCCCTCCTCTTAAGTGTGGGCAGAAATGTGACTTGCTTCTAACCAATGGAATATAGCAAAGGTTACAGGCTACATGTGATTGCATGTACAAGATTACATAAGATTGTAGGGTCGATCTTTGCTGGGATCTCTCTCTCTCTCTCTGGGCTCTCTCTCTTTCTCTCTCTCCTCTCTCTCTCTCTCTCTCTCTCTCTCTCTCTCTCTCTCTCTCTATCTCTCTCTGTCTCTCTCTCTCTTTCCTGCTGCTTTGTCTAAAAAGCACACTGCCATAAAGTGGCACATTGCGGAAGACCACAAGACCACCTGACGATTCCCTGCAGCCAGCCTCCCATTGCTGAAAGTAGCCTCCAGCTGACAGCCAGCAAAACAAAATGAATCTCTACACCCACAAGGAACTGAATCTTCCACAATCTCATGGGCAGGAAAGCAGACCTTCCCTACTTGAGCCTCCAGTTGAGAATGCAACCCTGGCTGACACCTTGATTGCAGCCTGAAATCATGAGATAATAAAGGTGTGTCGTTTTAAGTTTCTAAGTTTGTGATAATTTGTTAAGCAGCAATGGGTAACTAATATAGGCACTAATTTGAATTTCATGCATAGCAAACTTAGAATCCAAGAGCTCATCACTTGCTTCACGAGTGAGTACCTTATTATCACTATTGTCTTTACACTTTTACACAAATGCCAAAATTCTTACTAAGAATACAAAGGAGTTCCTTAAATGTTTTCATTGGTACTTGACTGCAATTTTTGGCCGAAATTATATTTGCAATGGTTTCCATTCATGTCCAGTGTCTGCTACATAAGTTCATGGGAGAAATGAGACCTTTTAGCAAAATTTCTTCTCAGCCCTGAGTAGACATTTAATCACTTTACCTAGAAGGGAGTTTTCTTTAATATTCTCGTAAAAGACAGTGAGTAGGTCTGATGCTCAGGAAGATGCAGGTAAAAGAGCCTGCAGAACAAGCTTAGGGTTCAAGAATTAGGCACATCGGTACAGTGTAACCCGACATAGGTTCTCAATTTCCAAACCATTGCCAGTGTTAGTGATATTTAATGTATTTCCAGTTCAGTGGGTTGGTTAGATTAGATGGTTTGGTGCAATATGTTTTTTTGTGTGTTTTTGCTTTTGTTTTTATTTCTCAAGGTTGATCAAAGATCTTTTGAATATTAATTTTGTATATTTTTTTTAAAAATCTCACCTCTTTCTTCATCACCACCCCCAGCATTATAAAATCAATTTCTTTATCTCAGTTGAGCTTATATTTCTGTGTCTTTTTAACCTCAGCAGCTTCTCCTATGATTCACCTATGAGCTGGTTTCCTCCAGATGTGACACATTATCCAGCAAATCCATGTGATACTGCATAGTTTGCTATTGTGGGAGATTGAAAGTCTATGAGTCTGTCTTCAATCTAGATGTACATGTAAACATCACCTTTCCTTCCAAATTTCCAGATCATCGTCATCATTGAAACCATTTATTAAGCACTTATTACGTGCCAGGTACAGCATGTGTTCTTTATACATGCTTGGCTCATCCACATATCCATTCCATGAAACTGGTGTTTGTCTTCTTGTTTACCAGAAAAATAAACTGAAGCTCAGAGGCTGTGTTTCTAGTAGCTCCCATGTGACCCCAGTGTAAATAATATGAGACTATCTGAAGGAATGGTTTGATTCAGGCTTTAAAATTCCAATGTTTGTATAATTTAAACAAAATAAAAATTTTCTAACCCTATTTCGATATAAGAATTATCCTAATATAATTTAGCCTGTAAAGTAATAAAAGCCTTATTTATCCTAATAGGTTTTTCCCAATGGCAAAATAAAGAAATTGAATACATGCATAGACATTCATTGCATAGCTGGTTTAGACCTTGGCTCTGGTCTCAGTTCCTTTATGGTTCACTCTTGGACAAGTGACTTCACCTGTCTTGGCCAGAGTTTATTCATCTGTGAAAGGAAGGAAACAAGACTAAAATTTCCCCTAAGGAGAGCTTCTAGCTCCAAGAATCTGTAACTACTTTATTATCTTCTTTTCAGAAGAACAAACATTTTTTGCTTTGATGACAAAAGTCACACCACATGTATATGTATATACACACATACACATTTCATTATACATTCAGGAGCAGTAAGCTCAGTTTCACTGATCCTGGTGTTTGTGTCACCACTCTTCTGAAAAACATACCTGGACTCTAAGCACTAGGCGTTTGTGGGATGTCTAGCCACATCCCACCCCCGCTAATCTGGCTAGACTTCAAGATTAAAGCAGACTGATTAGCAAGGAACCCCTACCCCAGGCCTTACTATGAAATTCCCAGGAGTTACCAATCATAAAGTGACTTGATGCCAAAACATCCAGGTGGGGAAGAAAAATTAATAAATTATAGAGATATTTTATATATACAATTCCAAATATGGCTACAAGGAGTTTGGAAACATCTGGGTGATGAATTGGAATTTCACTTCTGCTTCAGCTCTTTGGCATAACGTAAACACAGCCTGCAAGTCCCTAGTGATAAATGGGAGAGTTGGAAACTGCAAAGGTAGATTGAGAAAGAATCAGATTTTAAAACTGTGGCTGTGGTGCATGCCAAATGGAAAGAAATTCTAAAAATTCAAAGCAGTCCAAAGCATTTTTTCTCAGAATTAAAGATATAGTGTCCAGGTAGCTAAAATTAGAAGCTATTTTGCATATTCTTTCACCCTTTAGATGTAAATTTGGGGAAATATGTATTTTTTCATTTTAGTTTATATTTGTTTCAAAGACCTATTAATGTGCGGTTGGTTACAGTTTTCTCCTTCTGATTCTACATATGAACTAAGATTTTGGGCAATGGAGAACTATTTTCTGAAAATAGTCTTCAAAAGTGCTATTTTTTTTTAAGTACCAGATGAAGATATACGGTATATAGCACAGGCAGCTACAGTATGAATTTTAAAACTTTCCACATCCAATTACTTGCAATGACTTCGTTTCTTTCCCAAGCTATAATAAATCGTGTATGTATAAATGCTACAGAATTTAAATATGAGTAGAGTTTTAGTATAATAGTATATCACTAGGAATCAGTATTTTTGTTATATATAGTACCATTTAACATACGTGAGGTAAAATCTCATTGATTTGGGTGTGCTAATTCAGAGTTTGTGGAGCTGGCTTAAAGTTGACTCTTCATTAGGAAAGTCATTCTTCATAGAAAGCTCAAATTAAAGCTGTAAATAAGACTGCAAATGGGAATGTGTAAAGTACTTACGAGTAAATTTAAAGTACTTTAGAAGTACCATTTGCATACAAAATTGTTATGCTAATTATAAGTAATTCTTATTAAAGTAGGTCTCATGAAATTAACTTCTAGGCAAGTCCCCTTAGTGAACTTGAGTTACAGAATGTGGTAGAAAGTGAGAAACCAGAGTTTCTTTTAAATACTGTATTCTTTAATTCAGAATTTTCATTAATTGTAAATTACCATTTTTTGCTAATTAATCCAAATTGCTAACATTTTGCTAGCAATTTCAGTTCAAGAATGTTTTTTACAAATAAGATTAAATCATAGTTTTCTAACTAAATTTTCTATTTTCCAATATCGGATTGGCAATGTTTTTATGGTCTAATATTGTATTTTTCCCAGTGGTTAGAATTGATATGTAGATAAAAGTTAATTTGGAAATGTAGAGGGGGGGAAAAAGCAGGGATGATGGCAGAGAAATCTCCCACACATACACCCCATTTTGCATTCTGAGAAATGGCTAACCACACAGGACCACCCTGGTCTCACATATTTTGAGAGAGCACCAACCTCTACTTTGCCTCTCAGATAAGACCCATCTCCATTTTTTTCTGGATGCCCAGAAAACTCCTTGATGACTCTCTTGTTTATCTGCCTCAATAAAACCCTAAACTCCCTCCCTTTCCTTGGAGACTGTCGTTACAATGAGTGTTCTCCCTGTTGCCGCAGCCTGATTAGCATCATCTTCTTGTTTCCGTGCATTTTGTCTTTCCCAGTTTGGGGTTATTGACAATTTGACCTCCTCTTCAGATTCCTGCTTACTTGAGCTAGGTAACAGAGGCAACCCTCTCCTAACTGGCCATCTGGGGACCCCAAAAGTGAGTCAAATTCTGGATCTTATACTCTGGACTCTTGTTCCCTAGCAGCAAGATAAGGAATGTGATTTTTATTCTTTTTGAATACTCTCTGAATTTCAAGCACTGATTTCCTTTGATTTCATGACCTGACCATTTGGTAACTTCTGTAAACAGATTAATGGTTTATACAAATCTTGTCTCAGGACGTCATCAAAATAGCAGCATGAGGTGAGCCTCTGTAAAGCTCCCCTAGAATTTACAACTCATCGAACAACAATAACTCCACAAAGGACTCCCTGCACAGCAGACAGGCAAAACGAAGAGGCCCACTCCTGAATTCACCTAAAAGTGGGCGAGTCCTGCGAGTGGGGGAGGACGGAAAGGGGAGAAGTGTGGAGATGGAGCCGCGTGGGTGCAGGATGCAGACCTAGCTCAGTGCTCCGAGCTCGCTGCATCCCGGAATTACTACACTGCAGGAGTAGTAATGCTAGGACTGCTAGGGCTCTGCTTATGGCCCACAGGGCTGAGGGGACAGCATATAACACGGCTGAACCCAACGCTTACAGCAGAGACCTCGGGGAAAAGACCGAGGGCAGAAGGCTGAAAACAGTGGTTTAAGCCCTCACTGCCGAGCAGAGAATGGAAGCCTTAGGCACTGAGGCTAGTCGCCTCCTCCCTACCCTCCCAGAGCTCGCCCCACCCCAACTGCCCAGTGCTAGTAGCAGAGCAGTAGCAGTGTCAGATTGGAGAAACAGAATATTTGCTGTTCTGGGAACTGTGAACCACAGACACAGATTCACAGCCCAACAAGTTCCGACAAGGGAGATGGAGCTGTGGAAACAGGACCGGCTGTGGTGGTGGTCGAAGTCATTTCTCTGAGGCACCTCTCACAACTCACCCCATCCCTGGCCCCCCCCATCTGGACAGATCCCTGCAGGAGTAAACAGAACTGCTGAAACATACGGGCTCTGAATCTGGTGCAGGAAGAGCTTTGGAATTTCAAAAGCTCTCCGCATACCCACACGGACACTGCGCCCTGTGACCCAGGCGAACTATTAACAGAGGAGAAGCCCGTCTCCCAGGGAATCCCCCCATTGTGTGAGAAGCGGAATAGTGCAGAGAAAACATAGCACTACCGTGTGAGAGAGAGAAAAAAGGCTGCAGTCGAAGAGAAAACAAAACATTCTACCAACAAGTACTGGAAAACAAAAGAAAGACCTCTTCCTATCAACCTGTTGCAGAAGCCACTCCTGTAGATGTCTAGGAAGAGAAACAATAAATCAGTAATTGCCATGAATAACCAAGGCAACCAAGCTCAGAAAGAAAGTGAAAAGTCTCCAGAAAAGGAACTTAAAGATATGGAAATATGAGATTTAAATGACAGAGAATTCAAGACTGCAGTTCTGAAAAAACTCAACGAGATGCAAGAAAACACAGAAAGGCAGTTTAATGAACTCAGAAACACAATCAAAGAACAACATGAGCATTTTACAAAAGAGATTGAAATTTTTAAAAAGAACCAAATAGAATTTTTGGAGATTAAGAACTCAATAGAAGAAAATAGGAATGAAATAACCAGCTTAGGTAGTAGAGTTGACCAGATGGAGGAAAGAATCAGTGACATCGAAGATAGAAACCCGGAAATTACACAGATGGAAAAGAAAGAGACTTGAGACTTAAAAGAAATGAAAGAACTCTACAAGAACTATCTGACTCCATCAGAAAGAGCAATAGAAGAATAATGGGCATACCAGAAAGAGAAGAAAGAGAGAAGGGAACAGAGAATATATTCAAAGAAACTGTTGATGAGTACTTCCCAAACTTGTGGAAAGAACTGGATCCTCGAATCCAAGAAGCAAATAGAACACCTAATTACCTCAATCCCAATAGGCCTTTTCCAAGGGACATTGTATTGAAGCTGTCTAAAATCAATGACAAAGAATCCTCAAGGCAGCCGGGGAAAAGAAGACGGTAACCTACAAAGGAAAGCACATTAGATTATCATCAGAATTTTCAGCAGAAACTCTACAAGCCAGTAGGGAGTGGAACCAAATATTCAAACTATTGAAAGAGAGAAATTATGAGCCAAGAATAATATATCCAGCAAAGATATCCTTTAGATATGAAGGAGGAATAAAGACCTTTCCAGACATACAGAAGCTGAGGGAATTTTCTAATACACGTCCTACACTACAAGAAATATGAAAGGAGCCTATTCGACCACCATCAACAGGGACAATTTGTGGCAACCAAAACATAAAAAGGGGGAGAGTAAAGGCCTGAACCGGAATACGGGAATGGAGAAAGTAAGCGTGCTAAAGAAAATGGAATACTCTACATATCAAACATTCTTTTACATAAACTTAAGGGTAATCACTCAAAAAAAATCCAGAACTGCAATATATACTGTAATAAAAGAAGAAACAGAGGGAAACATCATAGAATACCATCACACAGAAATAATAGACAACAACAAAAAGGCAAAGAAACAATGGAGACACAGCCTTACCAGAAAACTAAAGATAGAATGACAGGAATCCTCACATATCAATAATCACCCTAAATGTAAATGGACTGAACTCACCAATAAAAAGGCACAGAGTAGCACATTGGATCAAAAAACTAAACCCAACCATATGCTGTCTCCAAGAGACACATCTCAGCTACAAGGACAAGCATAGACTCAAAGTGAAAGGGTAGAAATTGACACTTCAAGCAAATGGTACCCAGAGAAAATCAGGTGTAGCCATAATGATATCAGATGAAACAGACTTCAGGGTGAAAAAGGTAACAAGAGACAAAGATGGACATTTCATAATGGTAAAGGGGACTATACAACAAGAAGCCATAACAGTTATCAATATTTATGCCCCCACTCAGAGACCATTGAAATATACCAAGCAACTACTAACAGAACTAAAGGGAGAAATTGACCAAAACACAATTATACTAGGGGACTTACATATATCATTGACAGCTATGGATAGATCATCAAAACAGAAAATATATAACAAAATAGCAGCCCTAAATGACACATTAGATGAAATGGACATAATTGACATATATAGAGCACTTCATCCTGAAACATCAGACTATACATTCTTTTCTAGTGTACGTGGAACATTCTCAAGGATAGACCATATATTGGGACATAAAATCAGCCTCAGCAAATTTAAGAAGATTGAAATCATACCAAGCATATTCTATGATCACAAGGCTTTGAAATTGCATATCAACTGCAAAAAGGAAGCAGGAAAAAACACAAATACATGGAGATTAAACAACATACTTTTAAAGAATGACTGGGTCAAAGAAGAAATTAGAGGAGAGATCAAAAGATACATAGAAACAAATGACAATGAAAATACATCCTACCAAAATTTTGGGGATGCAGCGAAAGCACTTTTAAGAAGGAAAGTTATATCATTACAGGCCTGTCTCAAGAAAAATCCCAAATAAATAACCTCATGTTACACCTTAAAGAACTAGAAAAAGAAGAACAAGTGAAACCCAAGGTCAGCAGAAGAAAGGAAATAACAAAAATCAGAGCAGAACTAAATGAAATAGAGAACAAAAAGACAATAGAAAAAATTAATGTGACAAAGAGCTTATTCTTTGAAAAGATTAACAAAATTGACAAACCCTTGGCTAGACTCACTAAGATAAAAAGAGAGAAGACACTAATTAACAAAATCGGAAATGAAAAACGGGAAGTTATCACGGACACCACAGAAATACAAAGGATCATCCAAGAATACTATGAAGGACTATATGCCATCAAATTCAATAACCTAGAAGAAATGGACAAGTTCTTGGAAACACATAGCCTTCCTAGACTGAACCATGAAGAACTAGAAAATCTAAATTGAATCAGTCATCCAAAACCTTCCCAAAAGCAGAAGTCCGGGACCAGATGGCTTCACTAGTGAATTCTACCAAACCTTCAAAGAGGATCTAATACCAAACCTTCAAAGAGGACCAAACCTTCAAAGAGGACTAATCCTGCTCAAACTCTTCCAAAAAATTGAAGAAGAGACAGTACTCCCTAACTTATTTTATGAGGCCAACATCACCCTGATACCAAAACCTGGGAAGGACAACACAAAAAAAGAAAACTACAGACCAATATCGCTGATGAATACAGATGCAAAAATCCTAAACAAAATTCTAGCAAATCGAATACAACAATGCATTAAAAAGACTATTCACCATGACCAAGTGGGGTTCATCCGCAGGGCACAAGGATGGTTCAACATCCGCAAATCCATCAATGTGATACATCACATAAACAAAATAAAGGACAAAAATCATATGATTATATCAATTGATGCAGAAAAAGCATTTGACAAGCTACAACATCCATTTATGATTAAAACACTTAATAAAATAGGTATAGAAGGAAAATAACTTAACATAATAAAGGCCTTATATGACAAACCCTCAGCTAATCTCTTAATTAACGGTGAAAAACTGAAGCCCTTTGCTCTACATTCAGGAACACGACAGGGCTGTCCTCTTTCACCTCTGCTTGTCCTCTATCTTCCTCTGTAGTATTGGAAGTCCTCGCCAGAGCAATCAGGCAAGAGAAAGAAACAAAAGGCATCCAAATTGAGAATGAAGAAGTTAAATTATCACTCTTTGCAGATGACATGAAGCTATATATAGAAAACCCTAAAGACTCCACCAAAAAGCTATTAGAAACAATCAACGAACACAGTAAAGTTGCTGGCTACAAAATCAACGTACAAAAGTCCATTGCATTCCTATATACTAACAATGAAATCTCAGAAAAAGAAATACAAACAACAATTCCTTTTGCAATTGCAGCAAAAAGAATAAAATACCTAGGAATAAACTTAACCAAGGATGTGAAGGACCTATATGCTGACAACTATAAGACATTTTTGAAAGAAATTGAAGAAGACACAAAAAAATGGAAAGACATTCTGTGCTCATGGATTGGAAGAATCAACATAGTTAAAATGGCCATATTACCCAAAGCAATATACAGATTTAATGCAATCCCCATCAAAATCCCAATGGCATTTTTTAAAGAAATAGAACAAAAAATCACCAGATTTGTTTGGAACCACAAAAGACCCCGAATAGCCAAAGCAATCTTAAGAACAAAGAACAATACTGGAGGTATCACACTCCCTGACTCTAGCTTGTACTACAGGGCTACAATAATCAAAACAGCATGGTATTGGCAGAGAAACAGACACATAGACCAATGGAATAGAATTGAGAACCCAGAAATAAAACCACATAAATATGGACAGGTGATTTTTGACAAAGAAGCTAAAAACGTACAATGGAGGAAAGACAGCCTCTTCAATAAATGCTGCTGAGAGAATTGGATAGCCACGTGCAAAAGAATGAAACTGTACTGCTATGTCACCATGTACCAAAATGAATTCAAAATGGATCAAAGACTTAAGCATAAGACCTGACACAATAAACTGCATAGAAGAAAACATAGGTACTAAACTTATGGACCTTGGGTTCAAAGAGCATTTTATGAATTTGACTCCAAAGGCAAGGGAAGTAAATGCTAAAATAAACGAATGCTACTAGATGAAACTTAAAAGCTTCTGCACAGCAAAAGAAACCATCAACAAAATAAAGAGGCAACCAACTGAATAGGAGAAGATGTTTGCAAACAGTGCCGCCGATAAGGGGCTTATACCAAAAATATACTAGGAACTCATGAAACTCAACAACAACAAAAAAACAACCCAATTGAATAATGGGCAGAGGACCTGAAGAGACATTTCTCCAAAGAGGACATACAAATGGCAAATAGACATATGAAAAAATGCTCAACATCACTAATCATCAGAGAAATGCAAATAAAAACCACAATGAGATATCACCTCACCCCAGTCAGAATGGCTGTCATCAACAAGACAAATAGTAACAAGTGTTGGAGAGGCTGTGGAGAAAAAGGAACCCTCATACACTGTTGGTGGGAATGCAGACTGGTGCAGCCATTATGGACGGCAGTGTGGAGGTTCCTCAAAAAATTACGAATAGAATTACCATATGACCCAGCAATCCCTCTCCTGGGTATCTACCCAAAAAATCTGAAAACATTTATACATAAAGACACATGTGCTCCAATGTTCATTGCAGCTTTATTTACAGTGGCCAAGACATGGAAACAACCAAATGTCTTTCGATAGATGAATGGATAAAGAAGTTGTGGTATATATACACAACGGAATACTATTTGGCGGTAAGAAAAGATGATAGAGGAACATTTGTGACAACATGGATGCATCTTGAGAGTATGATGCTAAGCGAAATAAGTCAGGCAGAAAAAGCAGAGAACCATATGATTTCACTGATATGTGGTATATAAACCAAAAACAAGAACAAGACAAACAAATGAGAAACAAAAACTCATAGACACAGACAATAGTTTAGTGGTTACCAGAGGGTAAGGGGGATGGGGGTGGGAGATGAGGGTAAAGGGGATCAAATATATGGTGATGGAAGGAGAACGGACTCTGGGTGGTGAACACACAATGGGATTTATAGATGATGTAATACAGAATTGTACACCTGAAGTCTGTGTAATTTTACTAACAATTGTGACCCCAATAAATTAAAAAAAAGAAAAAAGAAAAAAAGAAATCTTGTCTCTGTTGGTATTTACCTGGAAATTGAACTAGAACATTTTTGCCGTAGCTTAAATGATCAATCTTACCAAATTTTCAGTTCTTACAGTTGTCGACATAAGAAATGTCCAAACCCATAGAGAACTTGAATGAGTTTATTTGAGCCAAACTGAGGACAATTGCCGGAAAGCAAACTGTCAACGGATTAAGAAAATGCTCCAGAGAATGGCAGTTTTGCAGCTTATTTTATACATTAGAATCAAAGGAGGAGACGAAAGGATGATTACATGAAATCCTTCGGTGGTAGATTAAGGGGGTGGAAGAAAACAAAGCAGAGAAATCTCTGGGATTGGATAAAAAGTAAAAGGGAGAGACACATACTTCTTTTACCATTGGTGGGTACAAGATGATTAATAATTAACACTTATAGCACATAGCAATGGTATTCCAGGAACGAGATAACAATGAAGGGTTCTGTGGTCTCCTGCTCATAGTATGGTGGGATGTGCCCTCAGGGGTCTGGAAAAAGGGTATTACTCTGACATTCTAAGGGTAGGTTATCTTAGATGCAAAAAGACGATAGGCAGGCTCGCTTAGGGTTAAGATTGACCTTTGTCAAGGATGCTACAGGCCAAGGATCTATCCACCATGACCTGCTTTTAGTTAGAAATTTTTATGTTCAGACCATCCTACGTGGTTACTTTCGGTCTCTGAGATTATAGGGACCCTCAGCTTGTCAGGGTTAGTATGTGACCCCTTTTTTGTCCCACAGTTCCTTTAAATACCTGGCTACAATTTTCCAAACTAGTGTTTCCAATTTTTACTCCCTCTGACTCAGCATCACCAAGAAATAAACCTGACTGGCCAGATCCTTATCAGGCTGCAGACACTGAAGAAGCCCTGCAAGTGGAAGCCTGGGAACTTAAATAAACCTCCAAGGACTCACCACAGCAGCCATCCATGCATGGACTATAATTCTCCCAGGACGAGCCACTGTCTGGACTGTTAAAGAAGCTGGTCAGGCATGTGTAAGAGAGGTGACCAATAATACCATGACACTGTCACCAGAGCATAAACACGCCGCTCGAGAACACAAAGAAACTCAGAACTGCACAACGGGAAGGTTTTCCTCCACAGAGCCCTTGGAATCCACCGGGCTGGTGACCCTCGGGGTTTAATTCCTGGCTCTTTACTGGAATACAACCTTTTATATTAATATTTTTCTTTTTCATTTTAGGCATTCCTCTTTGAAGATTCCTGATCTCCAGGACTCTAAGACAACTGACCTTTGCCTCCATCGCTCAACAAACAGTTCAGCTGGGTTTGGAGAAAAGCAAACAAGAATCCTCCAGACATGATTTCTTAGACCCTGTGGGGACAGAGCCAGGAGTGCAGTTTCCAGGCTCCCACTCTCATGTGGAAAGGTGCTCACTCGGGTAGTAAATGGCTATCAACTGTAATTGGATGGCTATCAGCTGTGGCTAGTTGGCCGTCACTGTAACCAGTGAGCCATTGGCCACTAATATAACTGCCATGGCTATGCTAGCAGCAAATGGGGGCTAGCAAGAAAATGGTAGCTGAGCTAGCAAGAGCGGATTGCAGTTAGCACGGAGGATTGCAGGTAGCAAGTGAGGTTGGTTGGCAGAGAGAAGTGGACCGCAGGTTGTGGATAGTGTGGCCCCTGCTTCCTGTGTCTCCAACCCAGCTGCCAGCAAGAATATAGTGGTATGACTCCCCTATCTATGGCTCCGTGGGTGTTCCTTTTTGGCCTCACCATGTCCTGCGTTCTTATGTGGGGAGCGGGAGCTGAGACCCCGCCTGACACCCTGCATGACAGACCCTATTTTTTATTATCTCTGAGATGTTCAGTAACAAATTATATTCATTCATCTTGAACAAAAGGGAGGACAGGCAATGTGGAACTTTGTTTGAGTCCTGTGCTTCCAGAAAGCAGGACCAGTAGAAAAATCGTTCCTACCCTTTCGAGTTCTGAGAAAGAGCTAACTTCCAAAGATCACCCTGCCCCCACCTGTCCTGAGGTAAGACTGGCCTTCACCCTTCCTCAGTGAGACTCATCTCCATCTTTACTTATGACTCCCATAAGACTTGGGATGATTTCCTTGGTTACATGCCTCTGTAAGCCCTGAGGCCCCCTTCCTTTAATCTTTCAGATGTTCCCCATTGATGACATTCTCCCTATTGCAATAGGCTTAATAAAATTATTTCTTTGATTGCCCTGTGCATTTTGTCTTTCACAGTGGAAATTTTTTCAAAATTCATATGTGACCACACATATCCTGTAGGATGCAAGATGCAACCTACAGTGGGGGATGAGGGAGAAAGTTCAAAACGATTCTTCAGGCATAGAGTAGTCTTCCATACAGTTCAAGCTAATGAAATAATTGTCAGATATCTCAGCTGGGGCATTGCAGACACCTCCTCAAAAACTTTGGTTCTCATTAATTTGATCTCTTCCCACAAAATCCAATCATTCATGCCCAGAGAAAAACGGGACATGAATATTTCCTGACTGCATGGCTATTTATTTCCTGCAAATGAAATTGAATCTCTTGTCATACTTAAAAAAACAAAAAATAGTTGTTCACTTTCTGCTGCTTATCACTAAAAAGATGTCTACCTAAATCTGTTGTATAGGTCAGTTTCTGGTGTTCTCAAATATATTTTCTCCCCCTTTTACTGTCTGTATTTTATGAGCACTAAAGTAAGAAAATAAAAGATAGAAAGATAAAAGTATAGTGGATAAAATAAAATTAGAATAAAATATGTAAATTAGAAAACCAAAGAATTTCCTCCATAATTGAAGATATCATCATAAAGGAGACCTTATCTTTGCAATCTACTTTATCTTCAAATTAAAAGTACAGGGAAAATAGATCTACCTTTGACTAATAATAAAAAGTCTAAGTTGCTTATGTTGCTGGTGTCATTCAAGTCCTGTTTTCAAAAAATTGCATCTAGAACACTCTATCTTAAGAAGATAAACTTATTTCTGTAGCTTTTAATAACTGACAACTCCACATTTAAATCTCAGGCTGTACATAAACTGTCAGCATCCAAATTTGCCCAAACAGAATTGGAAAAAACAAAAATAACATGAGGAAAAAATGCACTATTAACAGCTGTGTAAATAACAGCACACCGTTAACTAATAAAAGGAAAGGAGTGATCTCAGGAAGAACCAAAGAAGGAATTCAAGTAGCTGCAAGTAGAGTTAGAAGGGTCAGCTACACTTCAGCTCGTCCCAAATTCGGTTTACTTTAAAAGTTAATACATCAAGGAACCTAGAGAAAAACCTTTAAAAAGCCAACTCTTCTATCATTAAAGAAAAAATAAGAATAAAGTGAAAATATTTCTCACTTACTGTTTTTGAGAGAGAGAAAGAAAAAGAAGACTCAGTTATTACTCTCGTTTCCCTAATCATTTGCCTGATTTACACACTTGTATTTGAATAGGACTGTATTACTGCTCCAAGTACAAAAATGGAGGGAAGACACTTCCCTCCAGTGCAGCCACTGCACTTTGTCAAAGCCCCTTTGGTTGCTGGTAATAAAAATCCTTTCAAACTTGCTCAAGCAAAACAAGGGACTTTTATTTAAAAGCTTCCCGGGGAATGACTGGGAACTCAATAGTGGGAAGTATAATTGGGTCTTGTCAAGAAATAATGATTGCGTACCTGAAATTTACCAGGCATCATTCTACATGCTGGAGACCAAGGGTGAAAGAGACCAGCAGAGACTCTGCTGCTGTGGGCTTGCATTCCAGTTGGGAAAAGCAGACAATAAACATACAACCAAGTAAATAAGAATGTCAAATACCAATACATGCTATGAAGAAGATAAAATAAGTATGGATTTTACAAAGTAAGATAAAATAAGAGTCCTGAAGTTTAGGAAAAGAAGGAAGGCAGGGACTTTTTGCACTGAGGAGAGCTTTCGTGAACAGGTGAAACTTGGCATTGAAACATCAATGAACAGAAAGAGACTGGAGCTGTGAGTCCTGCAAAATCTAGGGGAACGGCTTTGCAAGCAGAAGGAACATGTCAAAAGCTGGAAGACTGGAGTCCACTGTCCAGCAGGCACATAATTGAGCCACATATGTAATTTTTAAATTTTCTAATTGCCACATCCAAATTAAGCAAAAACAGACAGGTGAAATTAATTTTAACATCATTTAGTCTAACATATCCAATATGTTAGCATTTCATTTCAATATATAACCAATACAAAAATCATTAACGAGATATTTCACATTTTTATACTGTCTTCAAAATGTAGTATGCATTTCATACTTAAAACAAATCTCAAATTGGATGCTAAATTTTCAATACACCGAGTAAAATCTAATCCTACCCAAAGAATAAAGTTATGTTTAAAGGAAATAATATCGTACACTGCTTCAGGTTTTAAATTAAAATGTACATTAAGCTTTTATTTGATCTAAAACTTCAACTCTTCAGTTGCACTCAACTCAGTCGTCACATTTCCCATGGCTATCGTTCTGATAAGAACAGAATGAAAGCACGGGGAATTAGGGAGAGTAGGGGTCCATGGGCTGAGAAAAAGGGAAGAGCCGGCAACATAAGCCAAAACACAGACTGGTGAGGAATTTGGAATTTGGGGCTTATTCTAAGTGTAATAAACAGCTATCAGAGTTATACCAACTTCCTATTACTAATACTGTGTTTCCCCGAAAATAAGACCTCAGGATGATTTTTCAGGATGATTTTTCAGGATGACATTCCTTGAACATAAACCCCAATGCGTCTTTTGGAGCAAAAATTAATATAAGACCCGGTCTTATTTTCGGGGAAACATGGTATAACAAATTACCAGAACTTAGTGGTTTAAAACAACACAAATTTATTATCTTACAAATAATAAGGTCAAAAATCTGAAATGAGCCTTCCAGGGTTGAAATCAAGGTGTCAGCAGGGTTTGTTCTTTCTGCAGGCTGCAAGAGAGAATCTGTTCTTGCTTTTTCCAGTTTCTCGAGGCTGCTGGCATCCCTTGACTCATGAGCACATCACTGCTGTTTCTATTATTGCGTTGCCTCCTCCTATCTATTTGACCCTCTGCCTCCCTCTTATAAGGTCTTTTGTGATTGCATTGGGCCCACTCAAATATTCCAGGACAATCTCCCCATCTGAAGACCCTTCACTTAATTACATCTGAAAAGTCCATTCTGCCATGTAAGGTAACACATTCACAGGTTTAGGACTAGTAAGTGGACATCTTTGGGAGGGCATTATTCAGCCTATCACAGAGAGTTTAAGCAGGGGAGAAGTAATATGATCTCATGTACGCTTTAGAAAAAAATCACACTGGCTGTTAGACAAAGAATGACCTACCCACAAAGAAGAGAGAAAATCGACTAAGAGGCTGGTTGGCAGAAATCCAGGTGAGAGTGAGTGAAGATTATGGAGCTATGCTAGTTTTTGTCTGACCAGCATCTCCCCTGTGCTTTCTTTAGGGAACGACTCACCAGCACTACAGTCAGGAACTTGAAAGGGCTGCCAGAGCTGTAGCTCTCCAATGAGAAGAAGGGGTATATGACTCAAGCCCAACTAACCATCACAGCCCATTCACCTGGCAAGGATGGTTAGAATGAGCGTGTGACTCAAAGTGACTTTTTCATCCTGAATTGTTCAGTGTGGAACTGGAGAAGAATTGGACTTGCCTTATTGCTCATGGAGTTGAAAGCATGCAAATCAGGGACTTGCAAGCAGCTGTCTTTTCCACCATGTGGAGAAAATTTCTCTGCAGGGGAGAGAATGAAGCCAACACACGAGCCAAGGAATGCAGGGAGCCTCTAGAAGCTGGGAAAGGCAAGGAACCGAATCTTCTCTGGAGTGTCCACAAGGAACGCAGTCCTGCCATCACCTTGATTTAAACCCCATGTAAACCAAAATTAATTTTAGACTGTAATAAAGAATAAAAAGCATTTATCTGAGCAAAAAGGAACTGCAGCCGAAACACAGAGTCAAGTAGCAACCTAAATTGTGCTCCACTGAGACAAAGGGGACGCCACCTTTTATAGTGAAAGTTCCCACCCAGGTTCTCAATTAGGTCCATTTTATTTAAATGAGGTATCCAAATTGTGCAGTTCTGATTGGTCAGGGCAGGTCTCAGTCCATTGGTAGAAAGACAAAACTGTGGTTTCTCTACAGTGGTTGACTCAGATGGCTTCAACAAGCAGGACTTAGTGCAGGACGCTGAGAGCAGTCTGAGGTTCTCCCCGGTGTTCACAGGATGTGAGGAGCCCCTGTCAGCATATTTTATTATTTATAAAATTTGAGCCCTCAGTTAACCATGGCAGTCCATCTCAGCAGATAAATTCTTTGAATTTTCACATCAGATGAATCTTTCTTCTCAGAGTCCACATTGGTGGGACTGATTTTGGACTTCTGACCTCCAAAACTGTTGTGGGGACAGAGCCAGGGATGCAGTTTCCAGGCTCTTGCCCTCACCTAGAAAGGTGCTCACTCGGGTAGTAAATGGCCATAACTGTGATTGGATGGCCATCCGCTGTGGCTAGTTGGCCGTCAGCTGTAACCAGTGAGTCATTGGCCAATAATATAACTACCATGGCTACACTAGCAGAAAATGGGGGCTAGCAAGAAGGTGGTGGCTGAGCTAGCAAGAGCGGATAGCAGTTAGCACAGCGGATTGCAGCTAGCAAGTGAGATTGGTTGGCCTATCACAGAGAGAAGAGAGAAGTGGACGGCAGGTTGCGGATCGTGTGGCTTCTGCTTCCTGTGTCTCCAACCCAGCCGCCAGCGAGAATATAGTGGTATGACACCCCTATCTATGTCTCCGTGGGTGTTCCTTTTTGGCCTCACTATGTCCTGCGTTCTTATGCAGTTAGTGGGACCAGAGACCCCCCCCCCGACACCCTGCATGACACTTAAATTTATAAATTGGTGTTATTTTAAGTCACTAACTTTGTGGTAATTTCTTACAGCAGCAATAGGAAACTAATACATAGGTGCTTGTGAAATATTTATGGAATAAGTAAAAAAATTATGAGTGAGTGATGAATAAGGATCATTAGTAAACAAGACAGACGCCAAAATCCTAATTTCATAGTCTCATTGATTCAGACATAAACAAGTAATTATCAATGTGCTGAGATATGGTGTGGGGACAGAGTCCCAGAGAGCAGTTTCCAGGCTCTCGGCCTCACGTGATAAGGTGCTGACTTGGGTAGTAGATGGCCATCAGCTGTGACTAGTTGGCCATCAGCTGTTACCAGTTAGCCACTGGCCACTGATATAACTGCCGTGGCTGAGCTAGCAAGCGCGGATTGCAGTTAGTAAGTGAGGGTGGTTGGCAGAGAAGTGGACAGCAGGTTGCGGATTGTGTGGGTCCTGCTTCCTGTGTCTCCAACCCAGCCGTCAGCGAGAATATAGTGGTGTGACTCCCCTATCTGTGGCTCTTTTTGGCCTCACCATATCCTGCGTTCTTGTGCGGGGAGCAGGAGCTGAGACCTTACATGACATATGGGAAAATCTATTTCTATAGGAAAAAGATATAATCTAGCCTAAGGGGTCAGGTTAAATTTTCCTGAAAGAAGTATTATTCAAACTACAGTGGTACCTCGGTTTTCAAACATAATCCACAAGTTCTAAAACGTTCGAAAACAGCCGGCAGCTAGGCCTCAGGATCTTGCACTCGAAGTATGACATGTTCGACTTCTGAGTCGTGTTCAAAAGCTGAAGCATTTACTTTCGGGTTTACGGCATTCATAAATCAAAATGTTCGTCAATGGAGACGTTCGAAAACCGAGGTACCACTGTAGTAGAAATTTATATAACCACAGAGAGCTACCATTTTTGCCAAACTTCAGAAGGAAAACATTTCTTTTCATTGATTTGTGCTCATGACCCAAGTTGCCTAGTTGTTTTGTTTTCAAGTTTAGATTTTCTAGTGAACCATGTACCGCTGTGTGTAATGGATGAGACTCCCCTTTCCCATACATGCCTCTATTCATGCAGTGCTCTTTGAGAATGAATGCAACCCCAATGAGATAGTGCCACTCCAGGCCGCGTGTGCCTTTGCTTTATACCTACCTTAAGACCTTAATGCATCCAAACCATACACAATACACAATCCAGTGCCTGAAACATTGCATATGAATACAATTTTCATATAAGCTTCCCAAAGGAGGCAAAAGAGAGGATTATCTGTTGAACCATTTTAAAAAACTAAATCGTGTTTATGCATTATGACCTCTCTCTGCATTCCAATACCCTTCCTCCAGAAAACCTCTAAAAATCTTTACTTTCCTCACAGGAGCTCTGTGCCCTCAGGTAGCCTACCTTACTCAGCAAACCAAAAGCAGTAGGATTCCGAGGTTTGGCAAGAAAGAAGAAAAGAGGGGGTAAAAAACATCATCTTTGAGCCTTTCCTGTTTCAGCTAGACCCTGCTTGCTCCCAGATGCCTTAGGGAAACAGGCCAAAACCAAGAGAAACAAAAGAAGTTAATATTTGGGCTTGCAAGGAACCCAATCCTGATGATTTAAATCCATATTCACAGGCAATTGTTTTAATCTGTATATAATTTTCTCCCTAGTTAATGACTTTAGAAATGAAGTGTATTTGAAGCTAATAAAGTCTATGGCATAATAGCAGTGTTCCTCTGATGCAACAGCCTGAAGAGGAAAGCGAGGGAGGGGCATTTTAGCTGGGCCTGGAAGGATGAATAGGATCTCAGCAGGGGTTGATGATGGTGGGGGGGGGCATGCATGAAATCCTGCTTCATCCCTTTTTCCTGACCTTGCAGCCTCTTCACCTGTGTAATTCTTGCTGGCAGAAGCTCTGGCCAAACTTGCTTTCTGTGGATTCTCTGGATTCGTCCACCTTTGCACGTATTATACTCACGTCCCCACTTCCCACCCTTTCGCCCTCCTTCCATTCAGTGCTTGGCCTCATGGACACTTCTTCCACTTTCAAATCCCATTTCTAAGATATTTCCTTACATGTGGTAAAATCTAGCATCCTTTAGTGTGGCTATTTGTTCAGCGTTCAGCTCCCTCGCTAGACTGTCAGTTCCATGGGGAGTAAATCAATCTGCTCTTGCTCCCTGCATTTTGACACCCAGAACAGAAGCTCAGCAGATCTTTTATGAATTAAACTACAAATGCTATTTGCAAAAGCTCTGAGGGGCTGGAATTTGGACTGTAGATGCAGGCAGAGCAGTTTCCTTCCCTTGCTGTCCTGAATCCTTTGGAGCTGATACTGTGTTGAGAAGGACTCCAGGGTCACATCCAGGCTCATTGGGAAAGAGCAATATGGCCTCAGTGCTGGAGAACAGCAGCCTCCACGCTGCAGATTTACTGTCAGCGGGAAAAACAAAGGGCCAAGTGGACTTTTGACGTACCTTCAACAGCTTAAACAATCTGAATGGTTTTATTCTCTTTAAAAACATTTGGGTGACATTTTTCCCGGGAGGGAGGGGGAGGCGTCCCTTGAGAACTTCTTCAGGCTTGCTTGCCCTCCATAGTCCTGGATTCAGATGTTTCAGAGCATTCGTATCAAATAGACCTTCCCCGTGGAGAGACGGGAGGGATAGCCCATGAGAAGCCATGTGCTAGAACTAACCTGTGCCCCAACTGAGTGTCCTGGTCTGCTTTCTAAACGAGCGACATGACTCAGAGCTCTTGTCATTTCCCGAGTTAAGTTGACATGGTTTTGGCATCAGCTTCACAACTTCACTTTGTGCCATCAGGCAGCACTGGATCATTGTCTGAGTCATTGTGACAATTGGGAGTCACGTTCAAGTGACAAGGAAATTGATGCCAAAATAAAAAAAGTTGAGGAAAGCAATTATTGTGTATTCCCATTATCTAGCTTTCAAACTTAAATATTTTGTTTTGGCCAGTAGGAACCATTTGTTTTCCAAAACAAAATGAAGAATATCGGTTACATTCAAAGGGAGCTTTCTTAGAAACCAGATTCTTTTTTACCTTTTAGTGAGACACTTAGCGAAGATGGGTAGACACCGTCAGCCTTCCAAGGCTGATCTGTCAGAAGTTGGGCAAAGTGAGTACTGAGAAGAAGGACTCAAATCTGAGGCCATACGGGGCTACTTTTTCAGCACCACCTGGCCTCACTCCATTCAGATGTCTGCTGACATCCAAACACCCATCAGTCCTCCGTTCCTTAGAAGTCAGACTGACTGACTTCTGCACCATGCAGCCCCAGTGCCTCTTCACAGTGTTGGAGTGCCATAAGTTTTGTTGAGTGAGTAAAAGAATGGGTCTGTGCCATCTGGGTACTCAGGTGAGGCACCCTTTGTGAGGGAGCTAGATTTGAGACCGGTCCATGCCTCAGAAACAGTTTTTCTTTCAGTTACGACATCCCTGATGAGGATGTAATTGAAATACTTGAGTTTTATGGCCGACAATCTGAATATTGTTGCAGACCCTTGTGGCTGTTAGGTCTGACCACTGAGTACCTGCTGGGAAGTGATGGCTTGATCTGCAGTTCTCAAGTGTGTGAAGATGCATCCTGGGAGGGCTTGAGGATGGTAGAAACATGGCACATTGTCTTATATGTTCAGTGTGAAGCTTGTTTTTACATTAAAGCAAGCAGAGCTACAATAGTAAATAGAACCTGAAATACTAAAAGAAAAAAAAAAGTAAGAATATGCTAGGCAACTACCAACACATCGCTGTTAGCTTTTTACCTCTGGCTGTTCCCTCAAGGCCTCCAGTCTGTCCTGTGCACATATGGGCACCACAGTGAAAGCAGAGAAACACTGACAAACTCTATGTAATCTAATTCCATATGAGCTTCCTATCGGTGAAACTTTGCAAAATGTATGGTTTCTCAGCTCCTTCCTCTATAAAATGGCGATGACACTTGTACCTCGCCATACTCAGAAGACTGGTGCTAGGTACCCAGGAAACGCTGCAATCAAGGCTGGCCATTGCCATCATCGCTGTTATTGCCGTTTTGTTGTTGCTTTTTTATTAGAGGTTCTGGGACAGTTTCAGGAGTGTAGAGGAGTAATGGCTTTGTCAAGTGGAGCCATATTTAAACACTGGAAAAAGAAAGGGATTTATTAATATCATTTAACCTAAATAAATTTTTCAAAATTCAAAGGAAAATCGCCCAACATTGGGGACGGAGTTCCCTGGTGAATTCCAGAGCGTGTTCTGCTCACGTTCTTTTGCTCACCCACTTGTGTCCTCAGGACTCGGGGCCGTCCATCCACTGCTCCGACAGTCCAAGGCCACTGCTCCACTGTCACGCTCCTGAGGACACTCAGGGGAGCTGCATGTCTCTGCGCCCAGTTCCAAGCATCTCAGCCTCTATCTTCTGGCCGCTTTGCCCTTCTTCTGCCATCACTAACACAGTCAGGAAAAGCATCTGTCATCTGTCACAGTGGTATCTTTCTTGATCTTTAGGACCAGTTTGTCCAGGTAAATGCAGTGTCATAGAGACCTTCCGAAAAGTGAACAGGGAAACACTTAAAACTACAGAAAGGGGGACTTAGGAACATTGGCATGAACTTTTCTGGTCGGCCACTTGTTGCCTGAATGGTATTTGTTGAAAATGAAAATGTTTGCCCAGACCTAGTGTGCGATACAAATAGTTAATAAGGAGATTTCTTTCCTGCCTTACCGAGGCATGCCAGGAAGTTGGAGAATTCTCAATATTCCTAACCTTTTATTTCAGCTGTTTGTTCTATGTCAGATAAAACCCATGTCTCCAGAAAATAAAGAATAGGGAAGTTCCCGAGGCTTGGCATCATTTGAAACACATAATTAAGACAAAATTTTCTGTAACAATAAGTGAGATTCCCATTACTTTCCAAGTATGATTTTTATCAGTATTTTATTGTCATATATTTTTTAACTTTGAAAACTCAAGTTTACTTTGAAAGACTACCAAACTGTAAATGTACAAGTTGTGACAATTTTGTACTCTAAGGCAACTGCATAATGAGACATGGAGCTAAGTATAGAGCAGGGGATGACAAAGTCAGGCCTAGGGACTAAGCCGTGCCTGCCGGTTCTAATGCTATCCACACTGCCTGCCCACTACAGCAGTACAGCAGAGTTGTCTCAGCAGAGACTATGTGGGCTACACAGCTTAAACTGTCCCTTTACAGAAAAAGTTTGCCAACCTCTGGCAGAGAGGTTAGGTGCAGGTGGTCATGTATGCCTTCCAGAGCTGCCATTTACCTCGTGAATTTGTATAACTGCTCTAGACCTCCTTTCTGTGAAGCGGGACTGATGATCGCAGTTGGCACCTATGGCAAAGTGTGGCTCTGAAATTAAAATGAATATCAGTCAGAGGACTGATGCAAGCCAGACTGAACGCATAGCACGAATGACATAAATATTAGTCGCTGCCATTCTTATGTATAGGATCTAGCGTAGTGCCTAATGTAAAACCCGAGTGAGGGCATCCCCTGGAGAATTTGGAAATAGAAATAAGGTGGCACTGCCTGAGGTTAAAAAGTAAGGTAAACACAGAGTAGAGCAGGGCAGAGCTATGGCACATCTCTTGAAGACTTAAAGCGGCACTCAGCCAGTGAGGCTTAAATGGATCAACACATTCAAATCAAGAATGTGTCCGTCAGATGGGTGTTGACCTGAAACCTGAGTCAAGAGAAAAGTATGCATTTGGACATCCAGCATTAACACTGCCCATCCTAGCTTTGCCCCCGGAGGAAAGGGGACCTGCCAACCACTGAGATTCTTTTGGGGCCTAAGGAAAGCTACTCCCAGCATGGACGAGACGCACTGTGTCTTCGTAGTCTACCACCACTAAATATTTTAAAATTTGCTCGCCAAGCAAGCTTCTAATTCTGATTTGACTTCTCAAATGGTTCTACCAGAAACTGCCAGCCCTACCTCCAGTCCTGGAGTCCGTGGATGGGGTTTGAGGACTCGTGAAACCCTTTAAATTGTACTCAAACTATTCAGTGTATGCATTTTTCTGGGGAGAGGAACCATAGCTGTTCTCTGGATCTCAGAAGTTGCCATGATTCCAAAATAATTAAGAACCCACTGGCCCCTTACAATGCGGGTCACATTTGCATTACGTCTTGTGGTAAACTAAGAATTTGGGGCTTTCTTCATCAGCTTTGCTGACATAGTGTGATTGTGCAGTACACAGCCTTCACAACCACATATGATTACCCTACTTCATAAATATTGCTGCTTCCCAGAGAGCAGGGGAGAGAGAAAAGAGAAAGAGACCGGTGGGTTAGCCCTTAGACCTTGATGAATTCTCTAATATTTTCCAAGCCTCTACTGTCTTGTCTGATGATGAGCAGGCCTCTCCTCGAGATCCTTCTTGTCACTGCTGGCTAAAAGTATACCTTTTCCTACTTGAGTGTCCTTTAGCGAGCCCTTCATTCAACAATGTTCACTTCAGAGTCTTAGTAGCTTACACTTGATTTTAAATTTCTTTACGAATCCCAACTAATTGTATATTTGAGCTTAAAGATGGACAATTCAAAAAAAAAAAAAAAAAAAAAGCCAGGTTTCTCTGTAAGAGCTTTGTAAGGCAAGAAATAAAGACTTACATTTATCTCAAGGAATAATAAACAGCAGCTAGAAAGGTATGGCTGATGAAGTGAGCCGTTTACAGGTTCAGCTGTGAGTGTGGCCACATCCAGTAAGGCTGTCCGGAACCTCCATGACAGCTTGTTTAGGAATGCACACAGACTCTGGGAGGCGTATACCACGGAGGCCAAACAGCTGCAACCTGCCCATATTAGACCACTGTTTTTTTCGAATTCACATAAACATCGCCACAGCGCATGAAGTCACTGGGCCACGTTTCCTAGTGGGTCTCTCATGGGCAGATTCTTGGAGGTCAGCAGAACAGGGAAGACCCTGGTTGGATCAGACAAAGTTGTAGGAAAACACGGCAAAATTTTCCCAAGTTGATATTCCAGGATCAGATGAGAATCACCCCGGAATTTTGAGGTGAATGCTCCTTTTTTTTTGCCTTAAAAATCCTTGGGTAGGCTTCTCAGGCTCAACTCTTACCCAAAGGAAGTCAGACTTGGGGTCCCCATCTCTGGCAGGTCCCGAGCCAGTCAGTCCTGACACTTCAGAAGGCCACAAGCCTCATGCATGTTGGACCAGCGGGGCTATGTCTCCCCTGCGCAGTGGGGTTACACAGAGCAGCTGCAGAAGGCTTTGCCTGCTGTGGGGCATCCGCTGTAGCTCTGTGGTTACAAGAACGAGACTTGGCCATGACTTAGGCTCAAATGACAGTTCTGCCGATTCCTAGCTGGGTCCTTGGGTAAGTCATTTACTCTTCCTGAGGACAGTGGGGTAATGTCCTTCCCACAGAGACATGTGACTTGTTGAGACACAAGGCACGGTGCTTGCCACTCAGCAATAAGACAGCATCCTTATCTTCTGTTATAATCTGTCATCATCATCGTCATTTATGTCACCTCATCCCAGCTCAACAGCCCACTTTCCCTTCAACTTTACTACAGCAGATTATTAGAACAGGTGCTTTTGCCAAATTATTTTTAAATCATTAATTATAAGCTTGCTCTAGCAAGAACACTGAAGAGAATACTGAATCATGAACTTTCCAACACTCAGATCAGTCCTATAAAATCCAGTCTCAAAATCAGCTTTACAGGTTTCCAGAGGCAAAAAGGAAGTGAGAAGCCTCTACTGGGCTCCAGTATTCGTGTCTTGGTTTCTCATCCCTGCTATGCTACATAGTTGGTGGTTAATGTGCGAAAGAGAGGTTTCCAAGTTCAGCTTATGATATCGCTTCTTGAAAAGTCAAAATAAATCAAACTGAATAGTTGGCTTTAAAATTTGTCTTTTAAATATGAATTTTGGGTGGCTTTCTTGTTCTGTTTTTTTCTCTGATTTTTTCTCTCTTTATTTTTCAATTACACTTCATATTCAATATTATTCTATATTAGCTTCAGGTGTACAGCATAGTGTTTGGACATTTACATAATTTCTGAAGTCATCCCCCTGACTAACCTAGTACTCACCTGCTACCCTATATAGCTATTACCATATTCTCCATGCTGTATTTTATATCCTTATGACTACTTTGTAACTACTAATTTGTACTTTTTAATCTTTTTTTCACCCAGTCCCCCAACTGCCCTCCCATCTAGTAACCATCAGTTTGTTCTTTGTATCTATGAGTCTGTTCCTGTTTTGTTTGTTCATTTATTTTGTTCTTTAGATTCCACATATAAGTGAAATCATATGGTATCTGTCTTTGTCTGACTTATTTCACTTAGCATAATACTGTCTAGGTCCACCCATGTTGTCACAAATGGTAAGATTTCATTCTTTTTATGGCCAAGTAATATTCCATCATATATATATATATATATATATATATATATATATATACCACCTCATCTTTACCCAATCATCTGTTGATGGGCAATTAGGTTGCTTCCATATCTTGGCTATGTAAATAATGCTGCAATGAATATAGAGGTGCATATATCTTTTCAAATTAGTGTTACAGATTTCTTCAGATAAATACCCAGAAGTGGAATAGCTGAATTGTATGGCAGCTCTATTTTTAATTTTTTGTGGAACCTCTGTACTGTTTTCCATAGCGGCTGCACCAATCTGCAATCCCACCAACAGTGCACGAGGGTTCCCTTTCGCCACATCCTTGCCAACAATTGTTGTTTGTTGATTTATTGGTGATAACCATTCTGACAGGTGTGAGGTAACATCTCATTGTGGTTTTAATTTGCATTTCCATGATAATTAGTGATATTGAGCATTTTTCATATATCTATTGGCCATCTGTATGTCCCTTTGGAGAAATGTCTGTTCGGATTCTCTGACCATTTTTTAATTGGATTGTTTGCTTTTTGGTGTTAAGTTGTGTGAGTTCTTTATAAGTTTTGGATAATAAACCCTGGTTGGATGTTTCATTTGTGAATATCTTCTCCCATTTAGTAATTTGTCTTTTCATTTTGTTGATAGTTTCCTTAGCTGTGCAAAAATTTTTAGTTTGACGTACTCCCATGACTTTATTTTTTTCTTTTGTTGCCCTTCACTGAGGAGATAGATCAGAAAAACTTATTACTAAGACCAATTTGAAAGTTACTGCCCATGTTTTGTTCTAGGAGATTTATGGTTTTAGGTCTTACATTTAAATCTTGCACTTAAATCCATTTTTAGTTTATATTTATATATGCTGTAAGAAGATGATCTATGTTCATTTTTTTCTGCATGTATCTGTCCAGTTTTCCAAACACCATTTATTGAATAGACTGTTTTTATCCCACTGTATATCCTTGCCTCCTTTGTCATGAATTAATTGAGCATATAGGCATGGGTTTATTTCTGGGCTCTCTATTCTGTTCCATTGATCTATGAGTCTGTTTTTATGCCAGTACCATGCTGTTTTGATTACTATCGCCTTGTAATATAGTTTGAGATCAGGTAGCATGATACCTCCAACTTTGTTCTTCTTTCTCAAGATTGCTATCGCTATTCGGAGTCTTCTGTGATTCCATATCAATTTTAGGAATATTTGTTCTAGTTCTGCGAAAAAAGCCATTGGTATTTTGATAGGGATTGCACTGACTCTTTGAGTACTTTAGGTAATATGGGCATTTTAATGATGTTAAAGCTTGCTATTCTTGAGCACGATATATGCTCTCTTTTATTTGTATGTTTTTCAATTTCTTTCTTCAATGTCCTTTCCAAGTACAGGTTTTTACCTTATTGGTGAAATTTATTCCTAGGTTTTTGGGTTCTTTTTCCATGTAATGGTAAATGGGATTGTTTTCTTAATTTCTCTTTCTGATAAATTCATTATTTGTGGTTACATAAATGTAACCAATTTCTGAATATTAATTTTGTATCCTGCTACTTCACTGAATTCATTTATCAGTTCTAATCGTTTTTTTGGTGGGATCTTTAGGGTTCTCTATATATAGTGTCATGCCATCTGTAAATAATGACAGTTTTACTTCTTCCTTTCCAATTTGGAAGATTTTATTTATTTTTCTTGTCTGATTGCTGTGTCTAGGACTTCATATTGAATAAAAGTGGTGAAAGCAGGCATACTTGTCTTGTTCCTGATCTTAAGGAAAAAGCTTTTAGCTTTTCCCCGTTGAGGATGATGTTGGCTGTGGGTTTGTCATATATGGCCTTTATTGTGTTGAGGTATGTTCCCTCTATTCCCACTTTGCTGAGAGTTTTTATCATAAATGAATGCTACATTGTATCTAATGCTGCTTCTGCATCTATTGATGTGATCATATGATTTTTATCCTTTATTTTGTTTATGTGGTATATCACATTAATTGATTTGTGGATATTGAACCAATCTTGTACCCCAGGAATAAATGCCACTTGATCGTGGTATATGTTCTTTTTAATGTATTACTGAATTTGGTTAGCTAATATTTTTAAAGAATTTTTGCATCTATGTTCATTGGGGATATTGGCCTATAATTTTCTATTTTTGTGATGTCTTTGTCTGGTTTTGAAATCAGGGTAATGGTGGCTGGGTAAAATGAACTTTGAAGGCTTCCCTCCTTTTGAATTTTTTTGGAATTGTTTGAGGATTGGTATTCATTTTTCTTTGAATGTTTGGTAAAATTCATCTATGAAGCCATCTGGTCCAAGATTTCTGTTTGTTAGGAGTTTTTTGATTACTGATTTGATTTTGTTAGTAGTAATTGATCTGTTTCTTCTTGATTTAGTCTGGAAAATGATATGGAGTGAGGAATTTACCCATTCCTTCCAGATTGTCCAATTATATAATTCTTCATAGTATTTTCTTATAGTCCTTTGTATTTCTGTGATGTCAGTTATCACTTCTCTTGCATTTCTGACTTATTTGGGTTCTCTCCCTTTTTTTCTTGATGAGTCTTGTTAAATGTTTATCAAGCTTGTTTATCTTTTCAAAGAGCCATCTCGGTTTCACTGATCTTTGGTATTGCTTTTTAGACTCATTTATTTCCACTCCGATCTTTATTATTTCCTTTCTTCTACTCACTTTGGGCTTTGTTTGCTGTTCTTTTTCCAATTCCTTTAGGTATAAGGTTAAATTGTTTATTTGAAATTTCTCTTGTTTCTTGAGGTAGGCCTGTATTGCTATGAATTTCTCTCTTAGGACAACTTTTGTTATATCCAATAGATTTTGAGTCATTGTGTTTTCATTTTCATTTGTTTCAAGCTACCTTTTGATTTCTTCTTTAACTTATTGTTAACCTATTCATTGTTTAGTAGCATGTTATTAGCTTCCATGTATTTGAGTGTTTTTCAGTTTTTTTCTTCTAATCAATTTCTATTTTCATATCATTGTCATCAGAAAAAATGCTTAATAAAATTTGAAAAATTTCAGTCTTCTTAAATTTATTGAGGCTTGTTTTGTGGCCTAACGTGTAGTTGAGCATGGAAAATGTTGTTCCATGTGCACTGAAAAAAAGGTATATTCTGCTGCTTTTGGATGAAATGCTCCAAAAATCTGAATTAAATCCATCTGGTTTAATGTGGCTTTTAAGGCTGCTGTTTCCTTGTTGAATTTCTGTCTGGAAGATCTATCCAGCACCGTCAGGGGGGTATTAAAGTCCCCTATTATGACTGTATTACTGTTGATCTCTCCTTTTATGTCTTTCAATAATTGCTGTATTATATTTAGATGCTTGGGTGAATAAATGTTTACAAGGGTTCTATTTTCTTGTTGGATTGATCCCTTTATCATTATGAAATGCCATTTTTTGTCTCCTATCATAGCCTCTGTTTTAAAGTCTATTTTGTCTGCTATAAATATTGCTACCCTAGCTTGTTTGTTTGTTTCCAATCACATTAAATGTCTTTTTACATCCCTTTACTTTTTTTAAAAATAAACAACAGAAATTTATTTCTCATAGTTGTAGTGGCTGAAAAGTCCAAGATCAAGGTGCTAGCATTGAATGATCCATTACTTTACTTTCAATCTGAAGTGAGTCTTGTAGACAGCATATGTTACGGTTTTGTTTTCTTCTCTACTCAGCCACCCTATATCTTTTGATTAGAGCATTTAACCATTTACACTTAAAGTGATTATTGATATACTTATTGCCATTTTATTTTTCATATTTATGTTCATTTTGCCCCTTCTTTTAAAAAAAAAAGTCCCTCTAACATTCCTTGTAATGCTGATTGGATGGTGATGAAGTCCTTTAGCTTTTTTTGTCTGTGAAGCTCTTTATCTGTCCTTCAATTCTCAATGATAGCCTTGCTGGGTAGAGAAGTCTTGATTGCAGGCCCTTGCTTTTCATCACTTTGAATATTTCATGACAATCCTTCCTAACCTGCAAAGTTTCTGTTGAGAAATCAGCTGACAATCTGATTTCTGGGGACTCTCTGTGCTCCCTGGACTTGCATATCTCTTTCATTCACAAGGTTAAGGAAGTTTTCCATCATTATATCTTCAAATAGGTTTTCAATTCCTTGCTGTCTCTTTTCCTTCTAGTATTCCTATTATGCAAATGTTGTTATACTTGATGTTGTCCCAGAGGTCCCTTAAACTATCCTCATAATTCTTTTTTCCTTTTAGCTGTTCTGATTGTTTTTTTTCCTCTACTTTGTCTTCCAAATCACTGTGTCAATTACCTGCTTCATCTATTGCTGTTGATTCTTTCTAGTGTATTCTTTGTTTCAGTTATTGTATTCTTAATTTATGACTGCTTCATTTTCATGGTTTCTGTGTCCTTTTTCATGCTTATTGTCTCTTCATTGATGTTCTCATTAAGTTCCTTGAGCATCTTATAATCAGTGTTTCATAGATTGCTTGCCTCCATTTTGTTTAGTTCTTTTTCTGGAGTTTTCTCTGGTACCTTCATTTGGGGCTTGTTTTTTTTTGTTTGTTTGTTTGTTTTGTCTCCTCATTTTGGCTGCCTCTCTGTGTTTGTTTCTATGTATAGGTATATCTACTATATCTTCCAGTCTTGGCAGTGGTCTTGTGTGGTAGGTATCCTATGGGGCCCAGTGGCACAGTTTTCCTGGTCACTTGCTCCAGGTACTCCAGGAGTGTCCCTTGTGTGGGTTGTGTATGACCCCCTGTTGTAGTTGAGTTTTGATTGCTGTTGGTATATCAGTGGGTCGGATTGACACTCAGGCTGACTGGCTGTAAGGATTAGCCATGGCCACAGCATCAAAGCTGCTGTGCAGGGACTGACCCCTTAGAGCAGGAGTTGCCCCAGCATGCTCTGATGCCTGTTGAGACTACCATTTGGGTGTGCCACTTGTAGGCAAATTGAGTGGTGCTCTATTGTCATCTGAAACTGGCTACTGGGTGTCTTGGTCCTGGGACCTCTTAGTAGGAGCTTAGCAGGACAAGATCAGCCATTGCCTGTGACCAGCCTGGGGCTTCCTAGTAGTAGCTACAAAGCACCCCACAGTTGGTAGCTGCCTATGCTGGACCTGGAGGCATGTAGGAGAGACTATGCTGTGAACAAAGGCGGGCTGCCACCAGTATCAGGTTTGAGGCCATTCAGCAAAATGCACAGCATATAGCCAACCTTGCTGCTGCCTACTGGCTGCCTATAAGTCTCAGCCACTGAGAGGGCCTCCAGCAGTATGTGAGTTGGATGAGGCAGGATCTCAGGGAGTCACCAGGGTAGAGTGAGTGGTGTTTACCAGGTTAATACAGATTCAGATTTTACACTGGCACAAAAGGCAAAGGGCACACCGAGGCCAGCTGCCACCCTCCTGGGGCCTGCAGAGCTTGGAGAGTGTTTTCAGAAAGACTGTAGCATGGTGCAAGGCCAGTTGCCTGCTGAGTTAGGTGGGGCAGGGACTCGGGGAGTCATCAGGGTGGAGCAAGTGGAATTTACCAGGCCAGTGCAGATTCAGGCTTAGTCATGTGTGTGGGAGAAGGGCTCAACACAGGGACAATGGCAGCTGTCCCTCCAGTCCTCACTGCAAAGTCATACTACTCAGTTTCTCCCTGTGTGTCCCTGGTACCTCCTGAGCCACTGTCCATTTACTGGAGCCCAGGTTGAGTGCTTGGGTGTGAGAGACTCTGTGCACAGACTGTTTAAGAGGACTGCTGGGTTTCTAGAAGATTTCTGTCTCACCCGACGTACTGATTCCCCACTGATTTTCACAGCTAGTTGTTGTGGAGGTTCCTCTTCCCACCACTGGTGCTCCAGGCTGGGGATCCTGGTATGGAGCTTGGACCCCTTACTTTTTAGGGGGACTTCTGCAGCCAAAATATCCCTCCTGATTCTCAATCACCACATGTGGATGTAGGGCTGGTCTGTTTCACATCTCCACCCCTCCTACCAGTCTTGATGTGGCTTATTTTTTACATCTTTAGTTATAGGACTTCTGTTCAGCTAGTGTTCAGGTGCTTCTCTAGATTACTTGTTCAATAATTTAGTTACAATTTTGATGTAGTCATGGGAGGAGGCAAGCACCGCATTTACCTACTCCTCCATCTTGATTGGAACTTCTTGGGCAGCTTTCAACTGGTCAAGACCTGTCACCTCAAATGTTCAAAGTTAATATTAAAAGACTATTTACTAGATATCAGGCACTCTGCTGTGTCATCTCTTTTAATCCTTGTAACTATCTAAATTGGGTCTTCATTATCCTCATTTTGTCGAGGAACATGTAGCTCAAAGATATTAAGTAACTGGATGAAAGTATGATAATATTTGTAAAGCACTTAGAATAATGTTGCATATGATCAGTCCTCATTAATATTACCTGCTGCTGCTGATGTTTTCATTATTAATATTATTATCAGGTGGTAAAGCCCCATTTTCACTCATGCCAACTCCAGAACCTGTGCTCCTAATCTCTACACATGTAACTGCCTCCAAACAAATGTTTCAGTTCCAAGAAGTTACTAAACGTTGTCACCCTGATGAAGAGAAAGCTGAGGAGTTAAGCAGTTAAGACCCCAGGTACCCCTAGTGACTCATCAGAGAAAAGAATCCAAGGAATGATAAGCCTCTGCTTCTACAGTTGCCAGGCTAAGAGTAAGGCCGAGGGCAGAGTAGATCCTGCTTTGATGGGCAGGTCTGGAGTGGTGGTGGGGGAGGAAGGGAAGGAGACCCTGCACTGTGGGGAGGCTAAGCCTCCATTGCTGGTCCAGGGGACAGCTGCAATTTATGTCTTAATCAGAGAGTGCCTGGAGACCTGCTTCTACCTCTCTGACTTGCCCACTCAAATCAGTAATCAGAATTCGGATCCACCAGGGATTGAGTGATGGTCAGAGAAAACTCGCTGGCTGTTCTTTCGCCCATAGTTCTTACCGTGTTTCCCCGAAAATAAGTCCTAACCAGAAAATAAGCCCTCGCATGATTTTTCAGGATGACATCCCCTGAACATAAGCCCTAATGCATCTTTTGGAGCAAAAATTAACATAAGACCCCGTCTTATTTTCAGGGAAACATGGTAGAAGAACCCTGTGGCGTAGTGCGGTGAGAGAAGAGGGATGGGCAATTGGAGGAGGGTGGATCTATCTCTCCTTTCAAATACATGCAGGCCTCTCTTCCTACTGAAATGCCTGCTGTTGAGTCCTCATGGTCACTATGGTAGCCTGTCAAAAGCATTTCCTCCACTCTATTTCCTAGTCCCCAGTTTGAAAGACCTGTGATGAACACATGTCTAGTTAACTCTAGTTTGAAAGATTTTTCCTGACCTGTAGTTAAAAGGCAGAAAATTTTCTGACCTATAGTTAAAGGCAGAAGGTATTTTTTAACACAAATCTTTCACAAAGCATGGATTCAAGAATACTGCTGAATTCTAAAGCATTGACAACATTGTATGTAGCCAAAATTTCAGCCAACATCAAGTATAATCAGAGACAGAAAGCTCAATTCTGGCTGCAATTCATAATCCTCAAAGGCTCCCTTACATTGTGCTGTGTCAGGCGGTGTTCTCTTCTTGCAAAAATACAAAAATGGACTCCAGCTAACATAAGCAGCGAAACAATATATTGGGAGGAAAAACCATTGGAACGCTCTCAACTACACATAAAGGAATACTAAACTATTAGTGGCTTAAATAAATGAAGATTCCATTTTTCTTCAACAGCAAGAAGTCTGATAGCCATTGGAGTTGGTTCAGTGCCTGGACAATGTAAAGACTGGGTATCTCTGATTCTTTCCACTTTTCCCTCATGGTAACAAAATGGCTCCCAGCACACCAAGCTTCATTTACTTTAAAGGCAGGAGGAAGGGAAAGGGAGGGTACAAGCTGCTCCAGTCCCTTTTATTAGGAAAGTAGATTCAGTTTAAGTCTCAGCCAAAACTCTATCGCTTTGATCCCTAATCCTTAGCAATAAGAGAGGCTGGGAAAGTGAATATTTTTCACCATCTATAGGGAAGCAGGCAAATAATAAGGGATTGGAAATAGGTGGTATGTTAGCCCAGGGTTTCTCAACCTCACTATTTGGAGCCAGGTAATTCTTTGTTGTAGGGGTTGTCCTGTGCATTGTAGATTGCTTAGTAGCATCCCTTTCCTAGTTATAACCACCAAAATGTCTTCAGATGTTGCCAGCTCCCGGGGTGGGAGGGGGAGGAAGGGAATCACCCCGAGTTGAGAAACACTAGATTCGTCCACCCACAGCATCTGCCACCGATGACAGTGCCATAATCAAAGACAAAGTGAAACAGCCAGAGCAGTTCCTAGGTCCCAGGGAACAGGACCTAGAAACAGTCTCTACCTTGGAATGAATCAGCTCTAACCATTTTCAGTCTGCTATGGCTCAAGACATAAATCTCAAGACAAGAAAATAAGATTGGCCCAGGTTACAAGCCCATCATTGGTGAGGACAGGACAGGGCATCTTGATTGACTCTTCCACCAAGTCTGTAGCCAGCACAGAAGCTCTTACCTGAAGGTGATTAGGGGCAGAGGGGCAGGATAAGATAAATGCTGGTCAGAATATGTATATGTACAATACAGAAAAATGACTTCGGACAGCCGATCCTATTTCTGACTGGTGGCTGAGTCCCTTGAATTAGTTTGAGAAATGGCCACTCTTTAGAGTACTTTTGAGGAATAGTCCAGAGTGGCAGTATGAGCTTAGGTAAAAGTCATACATTCCTCTTTAAGCCTCCCTGTATTTATATATAAAATAAAGGTTTGAGGCAAAGGATTTCAAAGATCCCTCAACTTGAATACTCAGTATCTTGGCTTCCAGAAAGTGGCGCCAGCTTCCTCTTTCCTTCCACCTACGTGCCACAATTTGTTTCATATCCCGAAGCCATGCTTCCCCTGCCTAGATCTGGGCTGTCTTGACAGTGAGAAGCAGAAGGACAGCTATAGCCTTTAGCAAGAGCTTGGCGCATGATGCATACATGTAACTTGAGACTTGTGTGTGTGTGTGTCTCATCTGGGACTTACTGAATGCATCAAACTCCCCAAGCACATCACAGCTCAGCTCAATGGGCTCCGAGACTCTTGCAGGAATCTGACTAGAGAAAGTCACCTTCCTCTATACAGTTGGCACCTGCGAGCAAATTCTTGAAAGATGATGACAGATTCTGTAATGGAAAAGCCCTCAGTAGTCCTGTACTGTGGTTTTGATGCTACCTCGTCAATTTACTTAGTACAGTGGTGAAGAGGAGAGGAATTGGAGCAAGGGGTGGAGGGAAATGGGGATTAAAAATGTAAATATGTGATTACTTTTAATGACCTTATTACTTGACATCAAATCTGTTTGTATTGACAAATAAGTATGCAAATGTTTATATCAACACTCACCTCATTAAAATAGTAAATGGTTGAAGTTAATATTAGTGCAGCATTGAAACCTTGAGTAGTTTTGATTACATAGCAATAAGCTACTGATGAGTATCATTATGTACCAATCATACAAAAATGAGCCACCAAAGGCCACATTTCCAAAATTGGGTTGAGCAAGTACATCCACAAAACAGAGAGAAACAAAGTGCCAGAGACTTCCTCTGTCTTCACATCCAAGCATAGTTTGAAGGCACAAAACGGGAAATTACATGTACAGAAATACTGTTAGATGTGTAGTTATGCAAAGTGTGCCCCCAAAAGAAGTGTGTACAGATGTTTCAGACTGTGGAGACTCCCCTACCCCTTGTATGACAGCCCAAGTCCATTTTCTTGACTTTTTTCCAATGATGATTTTTAGTTTAAAGGCCAGTTATTTTTAAAAGACCTGAAGCTTTACAAGTAAGCAGACATGGGTGTGTATGTCTGTTAAGTGGCAAACAGTTGGGTCTAACATTCCTGAAAGAAACCAGCATGTTTCTGATTTCATTCTTTCATTCTACTGCTTCTTGAGTTCTGTATTTGTTGAACACTTTACCAGGCAAATGTTAGTGAGAAGGTATGATCAATGAGAAAGGTGAGCTGAAAGATGTATGAAGTCTCAGATGGACATAGAGCTAAAGCAGCTTGTCAGAGAATTTTCACAGAGGCCGCAACTGAGTTGTTTTCTTAGGCTTGAGACAGTGGGCTCCTTAGCCTTCATTGCCACATGTTTTTAATTTTTAGTCAAATCCAGGATGAGTAGAAAGAAGTCCTTGGTATTAGTAAAGTGCTGAGTTTTTCCCAGGAAAATGACTGTAAATAGGTGTTTGATTCTTAGCAGTGCACATCTGACCAGGCAGTGTTCAGCCAGCGATCAGGTGTTTCTTGAGCACACACTATGAAGAAAGTATTCATGGAAGTATCTGAAATGAGCACTTCTTCCCAAGTGGGTACACTTGGGCTGGCAGGCAATACACATCTCTATACAGCTAAAAGCTAAAGTAAGAACTTGAAGCTAGCAATCCATCTGATCAGAAAAAGGGAAGTGGAGGAGGCCACTGTGACAAGAGGGCTACCTGAACAAGAAGATGAACTTGACCTTAGATTTGGACTCAGATAGGATGGTAATAGGTGGAGCATTTTAGACTGCAGAAGGAAGCCCAAAGCAGAAGTGCAGAGGCCCTTCCCTAGAACAGTGAGGACAGGACCAGGGGAGCCATAGGGAATCAAAGCAGGGTGGATCACATTGCAGAGGTCCTGATGTCTCAGCCAAAGGCAGTGCGAATGCAGCCACTGAAAGCCATCTTGTAATTTTTTAATTTTGAAACAATCTCAAACTTTGAACAAAATTGCAAGAACATTACAAAGATTAGGTTGCTGACATTACTGACCCTATCACTTTAGAGAGTACTTACTACAAATAAGAACATGCTTCCACATGACCGTCACACAAATATCGAAGTTGGGAAATGAACATTGGTGCGTTACCACCATCTATTTAATTCAGAAACCATTCAGGGTTTGCCAATTGACCCAACAACATCTTTTCTAGCAAAATGACTCAGTTCAGAATCACACATCGCATTTGTTGTCTGGTCCCATTTGCCGTCCTCAGTCTGTAGCTGTTCTCTTAACTTTCAAGACTTGGATTCTCTTAAAGATTACAGACCAGTACTTTTGTAGAATATCTCTCAATCTGAGTATGTCTAACCACCCTTCATGATTAGATTCAGGTAATTCAGCTTTAGCAAAAATATCACAGAAGTGATGCTTTATTTTTCTCATTCCATCCTATCCCAAGGTTTGGAATGTCGTTTCTCCCATTTCTGATGATGTTAATTCGATGACTGGATTAAGAGAGTGTCTGTCAGGCTTCTGGTAAAGTCACCCTATTTCCATTCAGGGAATCTTTGAGTAGAGGAATAAAGGATTCAAAGTAGCTGTTCAGGAAAATTGGACATATTGTAGCCTAAGGCAAATGAATTAGAGAAGGGATTCCACCTGGGCTGTTTAGCAAACATAAAGTAAGGTCCTGGTAGCAGGGGAGCTCATGTCGCCTTTTGGCCAAAAGAGAATACATTTTTCTATTATCCTGACCTTTCACTCCAGTCCATAAGTCTTGTCAACACTTCTTACTGGATCTCCTCAGTTTCTCAACAGCAAACCAACAGGCCAAGATGTCAGAGAAAATGCTAAGCATGGAAAATTAAAGAGCATGGAGTCTGGTTTACCAGATATCCTTTTGTCCTTTCTAGAAGATACATGAACTCTGATACAATGAGTGAAGAATGGACTTTGAAGCCAAACAGAGTATCATGTGATACAAGGTCCCCGTTTAGTTAACTACCAGGATTTTGTTTCTCTGGCATGTAATGCAAGCTGGGGGAAGGATCTGAATTATTTGAATATTTGGTACAAATGTTAGGGGATGTTTATGGGAAGGCAAGAGACAGTAAGCAGGAGAAGAGAATGCTGCTTAAGTAAACTGATATCGAGTGGAGAATCTGAGGCATGCAATGAAAATCCCTGTGCTCTTGTTTCCACTAAGCGATTATCTCACCAAGGTCAGTACGTATGCTTTTATATTGAAAGGAGTGAGATATGTAGGGTAAAAGTCCTGAGTTCAAGTGCTGTTCTTAGGCAAGTTAACTATTTAGCCGAGCCTGTTTCCCCATGTAAAATAGGGAAACTAGTATATACCTCACATGCACTTTAAGAAAATTAGATGAGATAATGCATTAAAATGACAATGCAAAACTCTGGGAATAAGATTGGTAGTTAACATTTTAGGTGTTGCTTACTGTGTATTCGCAGGCAACTAGCACAGTATTCTGCAAATCAAAAGCTTCAAGTGATATCTGCACATGAAATCTTATAAGAGGTATGATCACAAAATACGGTGAATGTTTAAATTTAAAAAAAATGTATTGCAGTAAAAGACACATTGCCATTAATCCCCCTCAAAATACTCCCCCTCTCTTTGAACACACTTATCCCATTGTTCTTGCCACTTCCTGAAGTAGTTCTGGAAGTCGTCTTTCGTGAGTGTCTTTAGTTGCGCTGTCGTGGCTGCCTCGATGTCCTGAATCATTTTGACTTAGGGAAAGAGCCAGAACTCGCAGGGTGCCAGAGCTGGTGAATAAGGTGGATGAGGACACACCATAATGTTTTTATGTGACAGAAATAGCCATATACCAGAAGCAATGTGTGACACGGAGCAGTGTCATGTTGGAGGAAGAAGTAAAGACACTCACGAAAGAGGACTTCCAGAGCTGCTTCAGGAAGTGGCAAGAATGATGGGATAAGTGTGTTTGAAGTGAAGGGGAGTATTTTAAGGGGGATTAATGACAATGTGTCTTTTACTTTAATAAGTTCTCTTTTATTTAAACATTCACCATATTGTTTAATCACACTTCATACAGTATTAAAAAGAAATAAGCTAATAAAGCAAGAAAAGTCATGAAGGAAATTTAAAAGCATATTGCTAAGTGAAAGAAGGCAGTCTGAAAAGGCTACATACCCTATGATTTCAACTACGTGATATTCTGGAAAAGACAAAACTGTGGAGAACGTAAAAAAGCTACAGTCAGTGATTAGAGAAAGGGATGTATAAGTGGAATACGGAGGATTTTTAGGGCAATGAAACAATCCTGTATAATACCATAATGGTAGATTCATATCGTTATGTATTTGTGGAAACCCACAGAATGTACAACACAAAGCTTGAACCCTAATGTAAAATATAGACTTTAGCAAATAATAATGTATCAGTATTTGTTCATCAATTATAATAAATGTCCCACATCAATGCAAGAAGTTGATAGTAGAAACTATAGCGGGTGGAGGATGAATGGAGAGGGAGGCAGTATATGAGAGCTTTCTACATTTTATGCTCAATTTTTTGTAAACCTAACACTGCTCTAAAAACTAAGGTCTATTAATGTGTTTTTAAAGCTCTCAAGTGCTGAATGAGTGAATGAATACATGTTCTGTTTTTCAATGAGCACATGACATTTATTGTACCTCCATGTCACCTAATTTTAAAGGTCTTATAGGACTCTCTGTGTTTCATATGGGATCATCCAAATCTCAGCCTGTTCTCTATTCCATCCCCACTTACCTTTATTCAAGACCAGCATGAACCAATTCCCAATCTTTGAGAATTGGGACAATTAGAGAATGTTACCTCTTCTGGGTATACAGGGCATATCCCGCCCTTCCTGTGTTTCTAGTTATTGGCTGAGGAAACTGAAATGTTCTGCTAGTGGCCAGGAGTGAAATTTCCTTTAGCATCCCCATCAATCTAACCAGAAGCTATCAGGTCTGGGCCTCTGTCCTCCCAGGATTATCTCCCCATGACCTCTCTATCCCTAGAAGCACTCTGGAATGGCTCAGGTATTTTTCAGAGCAGGAGCATCTCCACTGTCTTGATGCAGAACCTTTCTTTTTCACATGCCCAGCTGGCAGAGAAGGGCAAAGACTGGACAAAGGGATCTGATGGCTCAAAATTCAGTGTCCAAAAAAATTTGCAAGCCCGGTAGTGCTATTCCCAAGAGAAACTGAGAGGCCACACTACATGGGTCGATAAAGCCCAAAGTTTGGGAGCAGAGACATATCATTTTAAGCCCTGCCCTTCCCTCTTACTACCTATAATACCAACTTTCCAAGAGCTTAATTCCTTGAGCTTCTACATGTTCACCTAAAAAGGGGGATAACTGACTTGCCAGTGGTTATCATTCTGGACAAGGTAGTGGTAACAGTTAATATTTACTGAGAGCTTACTCTGTGCCAGGTACTGGGCTAGGTATTTTGTAGGAATCATTTCCTTTACTGCTCACCATTCTCTGAGGTAATGAATGTGCACAATGGAAAGCAGGTGTACCATAAAGAATATTACAAAATATGTTATATCGGAAGCAAAAATTTTTGACCTACAAAAACGGCCGTGTCACATGATTCAGCCTGATATCAAGAGGGATGAAGGTTTCCAAATTAGAGATTTAGGCATGTAAGAAGCAGGTTAAAGTAGAATCCACACCAGTGACTGAACAGTGAAGATGGGGAAAGTCGCTCAGGGTGACAGCTAGGAAGGCAGAGGACAAGCCTGCACCTCAAAACTCCTGAAATTGTAGCACTTAAACCGTAAACTGAGGCAGCAGCTTTATTTCACCATGAGAAGGACCTGACCAAGCACATCAGAAAAGCTCTGGATCTGTGATGGTCATACATGAGCTGGTATCTGAGTCACACCGAGGACTTAACTAACACAGCTGTGGGCCCACCCCGAGTCTCTGTTTCAGGAGGACCTGGCTAGGCCTGTGAATGTGCATTCCTGACATGTTCCCACGGGATGTAGAGGCAGCTGCTCTGGGAAGCACACTGTGACAGCCACGTCGTAGACCAAAGATGGCAAACTGGGGCTCTGAAAACCAAATTCAATTTTCAGTTTCATTTTACTTTTTCCACACAGTGGTTTACATTTTTTAAAATTATTTTCCTATACTTAAAAATCAGGAGATTTCACATAAAAATCCAGATTTTCACCTTCTAAAAAACGAGAGAATCTAGAACTCACATTTTTGAATCACACCCATTGGCTAGAGTGAGTCCATGTTGCTTGCAGGCGGTGGTAGAGAGAGGGGTCTGTTCTGTCTGCTCACGGAGGGGACACATAATTTGGACCCCCATTGCCAAGTAGAGCTGTCAATGCAGACTTAACATCTGTATTTTAATTCACTGCTCTTTACTTTCATATAGGCTTTGAATTATTTTATTAGCCAGATTTTCGTATCAGAACCTAGGCCAAAGGAGGTAATGCTAGTTGAACCAGAATGTTTTATTTAAATTTTTACTAATCTGCCGACCCATGTTGAGAACCTATTATACGCTTGTGTTCTTTTACAAATGTCCCATTTCTACCACAGAAAAACAAACCAACTAATTGGCCTGGAAATCCAACCGATTATATTTCTTAAAACCTATTAAAATGTGTTAGCCTGAATCTAATGAGCGATATCACAATTGGTAGTGTATTGAAATTTATGCATTAAAATGAAATAATAGCTGCAGAAAGTCAGGGAGAAATATTTAGGGGCGTTTACCAGGAGATGTGATAGATGGGTCCTAAAGCTACCTCCAGTGATCCCACTGCTTGCCGTGAAGTTGTTATTTTTTTATTCTAATGGCACTGCTAATAGAAGTAATGATGTCAGTTGTTTGGGAATAGAATGTGGTTCAGATCCAGGAGATCAGCAGCACACTTAGCAGAAAGCCTTTCCAGAGCCAGCCTTCTGTATGGCACTGTGTTCTCCCAGTATTCTTATTGTCTACTAACCCTGCGGTAGACAAGTTAGTCAATTCCTGTAGCAGGACTTTGCATAAGGTTTATGTAAGCTAAATGTGAGTCATGATATTTCCTTTAGTGGATATGTTTGCTTTTTTTTTTCCTGTTTGACAAAGATCTTGTCATTTCAACCGTGGGAGTAGTTTAAGAAATGTGGTATGCAGAATGCATAAATGTCAAGAAACGACCATATCTTGATCCCCACTATTCAAACTGGGGTCTGAGGACCAGGGGCATCTGCATTTCCCTGGGAGCTTGTCACGAATGCAGAAGCACAGGCCCAAGGCAACCAAATTGGTATCTGTAGGATTACAAAATTCCCTTGGTTTGTTTGAAAAATCAACGTTGGAAACACACTGCTTTAAAGCAGTTATCAGATGTAGAAAACTTGGCATCTCAGAAAAAACTGGTATCATTGATACTTTGGTAAAAAATAAAAAAAAAAAAACATTGGAAAAATCCTGAAAATATGGTCTGTAGATAATTTTCAATTTAGAGGATCCCTTGCAAAATAATATCAAAAGATTTCATGAATCCACACATGATGTAGCTATGTATTAGTGTTCATCTGGTTTTTAAAAACACTTGATGAGTAATACTTTTAAATGAATGTGTACATTATTAATCAGATCACCTATTCATTTGGAAAATATTCATATATTTATATGCATCAGATGATAACTTTTTCGGTTCTAGTAACAATGCTTGCACACATACGGATTGTCGCAGCCCTTCTATCTTCAGAGCTCACAGAGTGGGAAATTTTGGCCTAGAGAAATAATGATTAATCAGTTATTGTAGTAGGATTTATTTATTTCCTATGCAAGAGATCTAGAGCAATTGAAAATGATATACCTACAAATATATGGTGATGGAAGGAGAACTGACTCTGTGTGGTGAACACACAATGGGATTTATAGATGACGTAATACAGAATTGTACACCTGAAATCTATGTAACTTTACTAACAATTGTCACCCCAATAAACTTTAATTTTAGAAAAAAGGAAAATGACATACCCCCTAAAATTTTGAATAATGGACCATGTCCAAGTTCCAAATCTAATTAATACCCCATAGCAGTTATGCTCAAACTTTGGTGGGAATCACCTGGATACCTGTTAAAAATACAGAGGCCCAGGCCCTCACCTACTTCCATGAGCCTGGGACTCCGTATTCTTCACTCACTTTCCACATGGTTCTGACTCATCCAGGTTTGAGAATCACTGCTTAGGGATAGGGATTCTCAACCTCAGCACTACTGATATTTGGGGTTAAATACTTCTGGGGGCATCCTGTGCACGGGCGGGTGTTTAGCAGCATCTTTGGCCTCAACCCACTAGCTGCCAGTAGCAACTTTTCTAGTTGGGACAACCAAAAATGTCTCCAGACATTGCCAATATTCCCCTGGAAGGACAAAAATCACTCCCAGTTGATAACTACTGGACTACAGGAAGAAATACCAATTATAGGTTGGATTCCTAGAGTGACGGATTTTGGTTGAGATCCGCATAGGACCACCAGAACTAGAGAGCTGAATGGCTTTGCTCATCCATTCCAAACATCCTGGGTCCTGACTAGATGTAGGTAGCTGTGATTATGGGCCCCAGACTATAAATAAAAATAAAAAAAAAATTCTAGTCTATTCTGATCTTGACACATTGAGACTAACCCAGCTAAATGATTCAAATAGTACTTTGTGGTTTGAGTTCAATTTAGAGGCAATATGCAAGGCTCAAGCAGGCATTTGTCTTATGTCAGGGTGAGTCACATTTGTCACACAAAAACCAGACCACTAAATATCCTTTTTTAAAAAGCCTTTTCTAAAGCCAATTTTCAATCTGTTTGAAAATTATATTTCACAAAGATGAAAAACATAGATTTTCATTTTGTTTCGAATTAGCACTGTAAACAGCTGGCTCTCTTCTTTCAAGTGGAGGCCTTAGCTCCATTTGTTAGCTCTGTTTCTGATATTTCACCTATCCTTTATTTACTTAACAGAGTTTGACAGGAAATTCTCAGAGAGATAATATATCTCCATTAATAGGGTGACTGGGGGAACATAGTCTAAAGTTTCAGGTGGAACAATAACTTACGTCTTGGACATTTCGTCAGCTACCGTCCCATTAATAGCATCCAACAGAACTTCCCCTCAACCCGTGAAGTCTTACGAATACATTGTGGCAAAGCACACTTTTTTATTTTTCAGATGATTCAGGTCCATTACGTTATTATCACTAGATACTACGTCATAGTGTGAATTAAAAGGACTTGTGAGAAAGGCAAACTGATATCCATGAAAACAATCTTCACACATAAATCAGACCACCATAGAGAATGAAAATGAATCAAGCTGGATTTCTGGGTGAATCTGGAGAATTAAGTGTCTAAGATACCTTCTACCTCAAATTTGTCTTGAACTTAAAAGTGTATAAAGAGAAATCTGCTCCCTAAAAATGTAAACTTTCCCTTTGTTCTAGTTGGATGGCAGCTGTCATTGAACTATAGGGAGTATCACCCAGAGAGAAACCTCTCACATTAATATGCATAAATGCACTTTCTTCTTTGCAAACATCACCAAAAAAACTAAAAATAAGCCAGAGGCTCACCGGTTAGACATCCCTTTACTGTTTGATACGTTTTTACACTAGCATTGCAAAACATACCAAAATGAATTAAGGGTTGTCTTTCTTCTCTTTTTTTTTTTCCTGGCAAATGGATGTTGGTGGCTTGCCTTTATTTTATTTTATATTTTATTTTGTTTTTTTTTATACCCATTCTCCCAAGCCCTCCTTTGGCAATCATCTATATCCATGGGTCTGTTTCTGTTTTGTTTATTCATTTGTTTGGGTTTTTCTAGATTCCACATATAAATCAGATCATAGGGTATTTGTCTTTCTCTGCCTGACGTATTTTACTTGATATAATACCCTCAAGGTTCATCCATGTTATCGCACATGGCAAGATTTCATTTCTTTTTATTTCTGAATAATATTCCATTGTATATATGTACTGCATCTTCTTTTTTTTTTAATTAAAGTTTATTGGGGTGACAATTGTTAGTAAAGTTACATAGATTTCAGGTGTATAATTCTGTATTACATCATCTATAAATCACATTGTGTGTTCATCCCCCAGAGTCAGTTCTCCTTCCATCACCATATATTTGATCCCCTTTACCCTCATCTCCCACCCCACTCTCCCTTACCCTCTGGTAACCACTGAACTATTGTCTGTGTCTATGAGTTTTTGTTTCTCATTTGTTTGTCTTTTTCTTTTGTTGTTTTTGGTTCATATACCACATATCAGTGAAATCAAGTGGTTCTCTGCTTTTTCTGTCTGACTTATTTCGCTTAGCATTACAATATCAGGATGCACCTCAAGATCCATCCATGTTGTCACAAATGTGCCTATTTCATCTTTTCTTACGGCAAATAGTTTTCCATTGTGTATATATACCACAACTTCTTTATCCATTCATCTACCGAAGGACATTTTGGTTGTTTCCATGTCTTGGCCACTGTAAATAAAGCTGCAATGAACATTGGAGCACACGTGTCTTTATGTATAAATGTTTTCAGATTTTTTGAGTAGACACCCAGGAGAGGGATTGCTGGGTCATACGGTAATTCTATTCGTAATTTTTTGAGGAACCTCCACACTGCCTTCCATAACAGCTGCACCAGTCTGCATTCCCACCAACAGTGTATGAAGGTACCTTTTTCTCCACAGCCTCTCCAACACTTGTTACTATTTGTCTTGATTATAACCATTCTCACTGGGGTGAGGTGATATCTCATTTGTGGTTTTTATGTGCATTTCTCTAATGATTAGTGAAGTTGAGCATTTTTTCATATGTCTATTTGCCATTTGCATGTACTCTTTGGTCTCTTCAGGTCCTCTGCCCATTTTTCAATTCAGTTGTGTGTTTTTTTGTTGTTGAGTTGCATGAGTTCCTTGTATATTTTGGATACTAGCCCTTTATCAGAGGCACTGTTTGCAAAAATCTCTTCCCATTCAGTTGGTTGCCTCTTTATTTTGTTGATGGTTTCTTTCGCTGTGCAGAAACTTTTAAGTTTGATATAGTCCCATTCATTTATTTTAGCTTTTACTTCCCTTGCCTTTGGAGTCAAATTCATGAAATGCTCTTTGAACCCAAGTTCCACAAGTTTAATACCTATGTTTTCTTCCATGCAGTTTATTGTTTCAGGTCTTGTGCTTAAGTCTTTGATCCATTTTGAATTAATTTTAGTACATGGTAACAGATAGCAGTCCAGTTTCATTCTTTTGCATGTGGCTATCCAATTCTCCCAGCACCATTTCTTGAAGAGGTTGTCTTTTCACCATTGTACGTTTTTGGCTTCTTTGTCAAAAATTATGTGTCCATATTTGTGTGGTTTTATTTCTAGGTTCTCAGTTCTATTCCATTGGTCTATGTGTCTGTTTTTCTGCCAATACCATGCTGTCTTGATTATTGTAGACCTGTAGTACAAGCTAAAGTCAGGGAGTGTGATACCTCCAGTATTGTTCTTTTTTCTTAAGATTGCTTTGGCTATTCGATATCTTTTGTGGTTCCAAACAAATCTGATGATTTTTTGTTCTATTTCTTAAAAAATGCCATTGGAATTTTGATGGGGATTGCATTAAATCTGTATATTGCTTTGGGTAATATGGCCATTTTAACTATGTTGATTCTTCCAATCCATGAGCACGGAATGTCTTTCCATTTCTTTGTGTCTTCTTCAATTTCTTTCAAAAATATCTTATAGTTTTCAGCATATAGGTCTTCCACATCGTTGGTTAAGTTTGTTCCTAGTTATTTTATTCTTTTTGCTGCAATTGCAAAAGGAATTGTTTTTTGTATTTCTTTTTCTGAGATTTCATTGTTAGTATATAGGAATGCAATGGACTTTTGTATGTTGACTTTGTAGCCAGCAACTTTACTGTATTTGTTGATTGTTTCTAATAGCTTTTTGGTGGAGTATTTAGGGTTTTCTATATATAGCTTCATGTCATCTGCAAAGAGTGACAATTTAACTTCTTCATTCCCAATTTGGATGCCTTTTATTTCTTTCTCTTGCCTGATTGCTCTGGCGAGGACTTCCAATGCTATGTTGAAAAGCAGAGGTGATAGAGGACAGCCCTGTCGTGTTCCTGAACGTAGAGCAAAGGGCTTCAGTTTTTCACCATTAATTATGAGATTAACTGAGGGTTTGTCATATATCGCCTTTATTATGTTAAGGTATTTTCCTTCTATTCCTATTTTATTAAGTGTTTTAATCATAAATGGATGTTGTATCTTGACACATGCTTTTCCTGCATCAATTGATATAATCATGTGATTTTTGTCCTTTGTTTATGTGATGTATCACATTGATTGATTTGTGTCTATTGAACCATCCTTGTGCCCCTGGGATGAACCCCACTTGGTCATGATGAATAATCTTTTGAATGCATTGTTGCATTTGATTTGCTAGAATTTTGTTTAGGATTTTTGCATCCGTATTCATCAGAGATACTGGTCTGTAGTTTTCTTTTTTTGTGTTGTCCTTGCCAGGTTTTGGTATCAGGGTAATGTTGGCCTCATAAAATGAGTTAGGGAGTACTGTCTCTTCTTCAATTTTTTGGAAGAGTTTGAGCAGGATTGGTATTAGATCCTCTTTGAAGGTTTGGTAGAATTCACTAGTGAAGCCATCTGGTCCCGGACTTCTGCTTTTGGGAAGGTTTTGGATGACTGATTCAATTTCCTTACTGGTGATCCGTCTGTTTAGATTTTCCAGTTCTTCATGTTTCAGCCTAGGAAGTCTGTATGCTTCTAAGAACTTGTCCATTTTCTAGGTTATTGAATTTGGTGGCATATAGTCCTTCATAGTATTCTTGGATGATCCTTTGTATTTCTATGGCATCCATTATAACTTCCCCTCGTTCATTTCTGATTTTGTTAATTAGTGTCTTCTCTCTTTTTATCTTAGTGAGTCTAGACAAGGGTTTGTCAATTTTGTTAATCTTTTCAAAGAACCAGCTCTTTGTCACATTAATTTTTTCTATTGTCTTTTTGTTCTCTATTTCATTTAGTTCTGCTCTGATTTTTGTTATTTCCTTTCTTCTGCTGACCTTGGGTTTCACTTGTTCTTCTTTTTCTAGTTCTTTAAGGTGTAACATGAGGTTATTTATTTGGGATTTTTGTTTCTTGAGATAGGCCTGTAATGATACAAATTTCCCTCTTAAAACTGCTTTCGCTGCATCTCAAAAATTTTGGTAGGATGTATTTTCATTCTCATTAGTTTCTATGTATCTTTTGATCTCTCCTCTAATTTCTTCTTTGACCCGGTCGTTTTTTAAAAGTAGGTTGTTTAATCTCCATGTATTTGTGTTTTTTCCTGCTTTCCTTTTGTAATTGATATCCAATTTCAAAGCTTTGTGATCAGAGAATATACTTGGTATGATTTCAGTCTTCTTAAACTTGCTGAGGCTAGTTTTATGTCCCAATATATGGTCTATCCTTGAGAATGTTCCATGTACACTAGAAAAAAATGTATAGTATGATGTTTTAGGATGAAGTGCTCTATAAATGTCAATTATGACCATTTCATGTAATGTGTCAATTAGGGCTGCTGTTTTGTTATTTATTTTCTGTCTGGATGATCTATTTATAGCTGTCAATGATGTATTTACGTCCCTTAGTATAATTGTGTTTTGGTCAATTTCTCCCTTTAGTTCTGTTAGTAGTTGCTTGGTATATTTCAGTGCTCCCTGATTGGGGGCATAAATATTGATGACTGGTATTTCTTCTTGTTGTATAGTCCCCTTTACCATTATGAAATGTCCATCTTTGTCTCTTGTTACCTTTTTCACCCTGAAGTCTGTTTCATCTGATATCATTATGGCTACACCTGATTTTCTCTGGGTACCATTTGCTTGGAGTGTCAATTTCCACCCTTTCACTTTGAGTCTATGCTTGTCCTTGTAGCTGAGATGTGTCTCTTGGAGACAGCATATGGTTGGGTTTAGTTTTTTGATCCAATGTGCTACTCTGTGCCTTTTTATTGGTAAGTTCAGTCCATTTACATTTTAGGTGATTATCAATATGTGAGGATTTCCTGTCATTCTATCTTTAGTTTTCTAGTAAGGCTGTGTCTCCATTGTTTCTTTGCCTTTTTGTTGTTGTCTATTATTTCTGTGTGATGGTATTCTATGATGTTTCCCTCTGTTTCTTCTTTTATTACAGTATATATTGCAGTTCTGGATTTTTTTTGAGCGGTTACCATTAAGTTTATGTAAAAGAAAGTTTGATATTTAGAGTATTCCATTTTCTTCAGCATGCTTACTTTCTCCATTCCCATGTTCCAGTTCAGGCCTTTACTCTCCCCTGTTTTATGTTTTGGTTGTCACAAATTGTCCCTGTTGATGGTGGTAGAATAGCCTCCTTTAGTATTTCTTGTACTGAAGGTCGTGTATTACAAAATTCCCTCAGCTTCTGTATGTCTGGAAAGGTCTTTATTCCTCCTTCATATCTAAAGGATATCTTCGCTGGGTATATTATTCTTGGCTCATAATTTCTCTGTTTCAATAGTTTGAATATTTTGTTCTACTCCCCACTGGCTTGTATAGTTTCTGCTGAGAAATCTGATGATAATTTAATGGGCTTTCCTTTGTAAGTCACCATCTTCTTTTTCCTGGCTGCCTTGAGGATTCTTTCTTTGTCATTGATTTTAGACAGCTTCAATACAATGTGCCTTAGAGAAGGCCTGTTGGGGTTGAGGTAATTAGGTGTTTTATTTGCTTCTTGGATTCGAGGGTCCAGTTCTTTCCTCAAGTTTGGGAAGTTCTCATCGACTATTTGTTTGAATATACTCTCTGTTCCCTTCTCCCTTTCTTCTCTTTCTGGAATGCTCATTATTCTTATATTGCTCTTTCTGATGGAGTCACAAAGTTCTTGTAGAATTCTTTCATTTCTTTTAAGTCTCAAGTCTCTTGTTTCTTCCATCTGTGTGATTTCTGGGTTTCTATCTTCGATGTCACTGATTCTTTCCTCCATCTGGTCAACTCTACTACCTAAGCTGGTTATTTCATTCCTATTTTCTTCTATTGAGTTCTTAATCTCCAAAAATTCTATTTGGTTCTTTTTAAAAATTTCAATCTCTTTTGTAAAATGCTCATGTTGTTCTTTGATTGTGTTTCTGAGTTCATTAAACTGCCTTTCTGTGTTTTCTTGCATCTCGTTGAGTTTTTTCAGAACTGCAGTCTTGAATTCTCTGTCATTTAAATCTCATATTTCCATATCTTTAAGTTCCTTTTCTGGAGACTTTTCACTTTCTTTCTGAGCTGTCTTGTTGCCTTGGTTATTCATGACAATTACTGATTTATTGTTAGACATCTACAGGAGTGGCTTCTGTAACAGGTTGATAGGAAGAGGTTTTTCTTTTGTTTTCCAGTACTTGTTGGTAGAATGTTTTATTTTCTCTCCGACTGCAGCCTTTTTTCTCTCTCTCACACGGTAGTGCTATGTTTTCTCTGCACTATTCCAGCTTCTCACACAATGGGGGGATTCCCTGGGAGACAGGCTTCTCCTCTGTTAATAGTTCGCCTGGGTCACAGGGCGCAGTGTCCGTGTGGGTATGCGGAGAGCTTTTGAAGTTCCAAAGCTCTTCCTGCACCAGATTCAGAGCCCGTATGTTTCAGCAGTTCTCTTTACTCCTGCAGGGATCTGCCCAGATAGGTAGGGCTAAGGGCGGGATGAGTTCTGAAAGGTAGCCCAGAGTAATGGCTTCAACCACCACCACAGCTGGTCCTGCTTCCACAGCTCCCTCCCATTTGCTGGAACTAGTTGGGCTGCGAATCTGTGTCTGCATTCCACAGTTCTCAGAACAGCAAATATTCTGTTTCTCCAATCTGACACTGCTACTGTTCCGCTTCTAGCACCGGGCAGGTGGGGGTAGGGCAAGCTCTGAGAGGGGAGGGAGGGGGTGGCTAGTCCCAGTGCCTAAGGCTTCCATTCTCTGCTCGGCAGTGAGGACTTAAACCACCGTTTTCAGCCTTCTTCCCTCAGTCTTTTCTCCGAGGTCTCTGCCTTGATCCTTGGGTTCAGCCATGTTATATGCTCTCCCCTCAACCCTGTGGGCCATGAACGGAATCCTAGCAGTCCGATTTCTTCCCTCTCCCGCAGCTGCAGTTGTTCCGGGATGCAGCGAGCTCGGAGCACTGAGCTAGGTCTGCGTCCTGAGCCCGCGAGGCTCCGTCTCCGCACTTCTCCCCTCTCTCTTCCCCCTCTCGCGCGATTCGCCCACCTTTAGGTGAATTCAGTAGTGGGCCTCTTCGTCTTGCCTGTCTGCTGTGCAGGAAATCATTTGTGAATTTATTGTTGTTCAATTAGTTGTAAATTCCAGGGGAGGTTTACAGAGGCTCACCTCATGCTGCCATTTTGATGACGTTTGACCCAATTTTTTCTTTAGTGTCATTGTTTTCAGAGTACAAATCTTTACCTCCTTTTAAACTTTATTTCTAGGCATTATATGCTTTTGATACAGTTGTAAATGGGATTGTTTTCTTAATTTCTCTTCTGATAGTTTCTTGCTGGTATATAGAAATACAACAGATTTCTGTTTATTGATTCTGTATCCTGTAACTTTACTGAATTCATTTATTAGTTCTAGTAGTTTTTGGTGGAGTCTTTAGGGTTTTCTGTCTATAGTGTCATGTCCTCTGCAAATAACAAGAATTTTACTTGTTCCTTTCTGATTTGAATGCCCTTTATTTCTTTTTCTATTTGATTACTATGGCTAGGACTTCCAATACTATGTTGGATACAAGTGGTGAGAGTGGGCATCTGTGTCTTGCTCCTGATCTTAGAGGAAAGGCTTTTAGCTTTTCACCATTGAGTATGATATTTGCTGTGAATTTGTCATGTAAGAGCCTTTATTATATTGAGCTATATTCATTTTATATTTATTTTCTTGAGAGTTAAGGGTTGTCTTATATCCATATTTTCACAACCAAATTATAGAGGTCCAGCCTTCCAAGGTAAGCAAAAATCCCCCCACATATTAGATGTTTCTGTAGCTCCTCATTTCCCCAATTTTATCTAAAAAAATGTCTCTAATAATTGATGATGCAAGGGGCATGATATGAAGTAAAAATGAAATTTATAGCAGTGAGATAAAACACAGATAAAAGACCATTTACCTTATAATGCTGTAAATATAAAAGTAATTATGAGGGTTGGTTCTAACTAGAATGTATATTTAAAATCAAGATGGAGTGGACAGAATGGTGAGCTTCCTGGTGCTGGAACTTCATTCTTCATTCTATAGTACATATTAAAGGACAGTTGTATACACAAATATAGTGGGTGGAATAATTCCCCTGCAACAAAAGCTATATTCAAGTTATAAAACCCTGTAATTGCGACCTTATTTGAAAAAAAGGTCTTCACAAATGTAATCAAGTTAAAAATGAGGTTTAGTTATAATGCAAGTTATACTGTATTAGAGTAAGTCTTAAATCCAGTGATTGGTGTCCTTATAAGAAGAGGAGAGGGGACACACATATGCATGCATACATACACACACACACACACACACACACACACACAAGGCTCTGTGAAGATGGAGGAAAAAACTGAAGTGATGCAACTGCAAGTCAAGGAAGGTCTAGAGTGCTGTTTTGAAAATGTAAACCAAAGAGTTCCAAGCTGGTGGAGTAGATAAACATGATGTATGCTTCCTTTCATAAACACATTGAAATTACAACTAAATTCTAAACAATCAACCTGGAGAATCATCTGAAGTCTAGCTAAATAGAAGTTTCATAACGAAGGATATAAAGAAGAATCCACATTGAGACTGGTAGAAAGGGCAGAGGCACAAAATGGGCTGACCCCAAACCTCCATGGTGGTTGAGAATTAGGAAGGATATCTTAGCCACAGTCTTCCCATGGAGGATCAAGGCTCCCCAGTCCAGAGTACTGGTGCCAGGAAGAAGAACCCCCACAACATCTGGCTGTGAAAAACAGTGGGGATTCTGACCATATGGGTGGAACAGAAGCCTGCAGGAAACCAAGATTTCCTTTTAAATGGACCATGCAAAGACACAGTCACTCTCAGGTACTCACCCTGGGCTCCAGCAGAAGGATGGTGACTCAGAAGGCATCGAAGGCATACAGGGGATAGACTGAAATCTGTGGCTTTGAGGCAGGGCTGAAGAACAGTTGCCATTTTCCCTGTGTGAGGTCCTACTCCTGTGCAGGTGCCATCTTTCTTGTGTTGAGCCCTTCCCCACACCCAAGGAGGAATCTGAATCTGAATTGGTCTGGTGAGCTCCTCTGGGACCCCACCCCATCCAACTTCCCCAATGCCAGAGGCACTTTCTCAGCAAGCAGACAGTCCCACCTGCATTAAACTTTTACTTGGAAAACTATCAGAGTTCATGGGCCCCAGGTGGGTGGCAACTGGCTGCAATGTGCTCTGACAGTTCCGCTGAGTAGCTCCAGGCTCAGCGCTGTTGCCAAACCAGAATCTACATTAACATGATGAACACAACTTTTCCCATTCCAGTGACTCCCTGAGAGGCTGTCTCACCAAATTTGCATACCACATCATGCTTTATCAGTGACTGGACCTTGAGGGAGCTGACAGGTGGCAGCAGGCCTCAGGGTGTCCTGGCTTTTTGTGGAATTACCCCAGGCTTGGTACTGGTGACACATACTTCGGTTCACAGTGTGAATTCTCCCACTCACCTCTAGGTTTAGCACAGGCAGTGAACAACTGTGGATTGCTTTGTAGCTCCTACCAGGTAGTGTCCAGCCAGTCACAGGTTAGTGGGTGACCTGGCCCTGCACCAGAACCCCAGAACCAATATACTTGGAGATTGGCTTCAGACTACAGCAGAGCACCACCCAATTAGGCCCACAAGTGACACACACAAAGGGCTGCCTCAACAGGCACCAGAGTCTGCTGGGGCAAATCCCATTCCATGTGGTAAGCCCCCTGCAGAGCAGCCCGTAAGCTGTGGATGTGGCCAAACATCACAGCCAGTCAGCCCGATGTTCAGTGCCACCCACTCATGTGCCAATAGTAATCAAGGCTCAATTATAACAGGAGGATACACACAACCCACACAAGGGACACTCCTGGAGTACTCAGTGCAGGTGACTGGGAGACTGTACCACTGGGCCCCAGAAGACGCTCACTACGTAAGAACACCTGACAAGACTGGGAGACATAGCAGATTTACCCAATATATAGCAACAAACACAGAGTAGCAGCCAAAGTGAAGAAACAAAGAAATGTGTCCCAAATGAAAGAACAGGAGAAAAATCCAAAGAAAGAACTAAACAAAATGGAGGAAAGCAACTTACCAGATACATAGTTCAAAACAATGATTATGAAGTTGCTTAAAGAACTTAGTGAGAACTTCAACAAAGAGATGACAAGCATAAAAAAGAACATAGAAACCATAAAAAGAACTAGTCAGAAGTGACGAATATAATAACTGAAATGAAGAATGCACTAGAAGGAATCACCAGCAGACTAGATGAGAAAGAGTATCAAATCAGCAACTTGGAAGACAAGGTAGTAGAAAGCACCCAATCAGAACAGGAAGAAAAAAAAAGAATTTAAAACAATGAAGATAGTGTAAGAGACCTCTGGGACAACATCAAGAGCAACAACATTTGCACCATAGGGGTCCCAGAAGGAGAAGAGAGAAAGCAAGGGATTGGGAACCTATTTGAAGAAATAATGACTGAAAAATGTCCTAACCTGGAGGAAATAGACATACAAGCCCAAGAAAGCCCAAAAAGATGAGCCCAAAGAAGTCCACACCAAGACATATCATAAATAAAACGGCAAAGTTTAAAGACAAAGAGAAAATCCTAAAAGCAGCAAGAGAAAAGCAGTAGTCACCTACAAGGGATCTCCCATGAGACTGTCAGCTGATTTCTCAACAGAAACTTTGCAGGCCAGAAGAAATTAGCACGATATATTCAAAGTGATGAAAAGTCAGGACTTAAAACCAAGATCACTCTACCCAGCCAGGATATTATTTAAAATTGAAGGACAGATAAAGAGCTTCCCAGACAAGAAAAAGCTAAAGGAGTTCATCACCTCAAACGAGTATTACAAGGAATATTAGAAAGGCTTCTTTAAGATGGAAAAAAATAAAAATATGAATAATAAAATGGCAATAACTACATACAAGGTCTGGCAATTAAGTTCGCAAACTTGTTGCAACGATGTTGCCAAACATTTTTGACATCAGAGGGATCATTCATTATGAATTTGTACCAACTGGACAAACAGTTAACCAAGTTTACTATTTGGAAGTGCTGAAAAGGCTGCATGAAAAAGTTAGACAACCTGAACTTTGGTTCTTGCATTAGGACAGTGCACCAGCTCACACGACACTGTCTGTGAGGGAGTTTTTAGCCAGTAAACAAATATTGTATTAGAATACCCTCTCATATGACCTGATCTGGCCCCCAATGACTTTTTTCTTTACCCAAAGATAAAGGAAATATTGAAAGGAAGACATTTTGATGACATTCAGGACATCAAGAGTAATATGGCCATTCCAGAAAAAGAGTCCCAAATTTGCTTTGAAGGGTGAACTAGGCTCTGGCATCGATGCACAGCTTCCCAAGGCGAGTACTTCGAAGGTCACTGTAGTGATATTCAGCAATGAGGTATGTAGCACTTTTTCTAGGATGAGTTCTTAGACTTGTCAGACCTCAGATGTATCAACAATTACTTTCAGTGTAAATGGATTACATCCTCCAATCACAAGACATAAGAGGGATGAATGGATAAGAAAACAAAACTCTTACATGTGCTGCTTATAAGAGACTTACTTTAGATTGAAAGATGCACACAGATGGAAATTATAGGAGTAGCAAAAGATATTCCATGGTAATGGAATTGAAACAAAAAAGAAAAGCAGGGCTAACAATACTTACACTAGACAAAGAAAGACCCAGTAATCCCACTTCAGGGTATTTATCTAAAGAAACCCAAAATGCTCCTTTGATGGAATAAATTAATACATATGTTCATCACAGCATTGTTTACAATGGCCAAGATGTGGAGGCAGCCTGGGTGTCTGTTGATGGAAGAATGGATAAAGAGCAAGTGGTACATATATGCAGTGGAATATTGTTCTGCCGGGAAAGGGAATGGTTTCTTGCCATCTGCAGCAACATGGATGGGCCTGGAGGGTATTGTGTTGAGTCTAGTGTCAGACACAGAAAGTCAGGTGAAATGTGATTTTGCTTATATGTGAAATCTATAGAACAAAATTAACAAACAAAACAGAAACAAACTCATAGATACAGAGAACATTTTGATGGTTGCCAGATGGGAGGGTAGTCAGGGGTGTGGGTGAAAAAAGGGGGAGGGATGAAGAAGTACAATTGGTTGCTACACAGTAGTCATGGGGATGTAGGGTACAGCATAAGGAATATAGTCAATAATACTATAATAACTATGTATGGTGTCAGATGGGTACTAGATTTTTGGGGGTGATAGATGGAAGGAGGTTGGGGTGCAGGGGGAAATAGGTGAAGACATTAAGAATTATAAATTGGTAGTTACAAAATTGTCATGGGGATGTAAAGTAAAACAAAGGGAATGATGTGGTAATAACTATATATAGTGCCAGGTGGGTAATAAACTAGTCCATGGGATCACTTCTTAAATTATATAAATGTCTAACAACTATGCTGTACACCTGAAACTAATATAAAATAATACTCGATGTCAACCATAATTGCAAAACTTAAAAAGTGGGGGAAAGGTGAAATGGAACAAGGGGTTCAAATTTCCAGGTATAAAACAAATAAGTCATGGGGATGTAATGTACAGCATAGGGAATATAGTCAATATATTGTGATAGTGTGGTACAATGTCAGATGGTTGCTGTACTTATCATGGGGATCACTTCTTTAGATATGTAGATGTTGAATAACTATGGTGTACCCCTGAAACTAATATAATATTGTACGTTGAGACTAAAAATAAAAGTAGACATTTCATTTAATCTTATCATACAAAAGTTTATTTCTTTAATCATAAACTAAATAATATCATTTTACTTTCAAAAGCTGTTGTTCAAAAAGTCAGTCTGGAACATCCTAGAACATAAGCTTTAATCAAAAATCTAATAGAGCAAAACAAATCCAAACAAACAAAAAAACAAAAATAAACAAAACAAAAACCTAAATGAACCCCGATTGACTAAAACAGTTGCCATGTCCCTATCCCTCCTCTCAACTTATTCATTTCTTAAAAATCTCACTCAATAATTATTACTCTCATTTAAGAAATATTTCTAACAATCTAGGTAATTTGCCTATTGCAATTGATATTATTAGAGTTGGTGAAAATATTCAAGGAATTTATATTAAGGGCATAAATTTCTGTAAAATTCAGAAGGAAGAAAGGAAACTTTTGAAGGAAATGATGAACAATTATGGATGTTTATAATGCTAACCGGAGTCATCAAGAAAATCTAATTTCAAGTTCCAGTATCTTCAGATATGTTATAAAAAGTCAGAGAAACCTATAGGAAAGTGTCTGCTGGAAATGTTAAATATAAACGTATTAAAGTTGCTTCTTAGGATAAAAACTTCAATTATGTGCACATTTGCTTATATGTGGCACACGTTATCCTTCAAGTCTTTTTTTTTTTTTTAATTTTTTATTGGGGAATGTTGGGGAACAGTATATTTCTCCAGGGCATATCTGCTCTAAGTCAAGTCGTCCTAGTTGTGGAGGGTGCAGGTCAGCTCCAAGTCTAGTCGCCGGTTTCAATCTTTAGTTGCAGGGGTGCAGCTCCCATCCCAAGCGGGAATTAAACCAGCAACCTTGTTGTTGAGAGCTTGCGCTCTAATCAGCTGAGCCAACGGGCCGCCCCCTATCCTCCAGTCTTTTTGATTACAACAAGTATTACTTTAGCTACCGAGAAATAACATTTAGATTTGGAAACAGTTTTTTAATTAATTTTTTCTTATTTAGAAAATTCTTATGAATGTAAATGGACTTGTCTGTGATCTGTGTTGATATTTAAGGTGTTTATATAACCATATGGAAAATGAGATGAAAATTCCTGTTTACATTTCTTGAACGTTTTACATATTTTTTAAAGTTCAAATTTTTTAATGTTAGAAGTGTTCTTGTTTATAATGCACATAAATGTTTCTCAGAAAAGTAATTTTCATAAATGTCTGTTTGCTTGAATTAAAAGGCAATTCTTTGAATTCAGCTTCTAATATAGTACGGGAAATTTGTGTAAGGCAAGTCATTAAACCATCTTTTTTGAGGATAACTATAATAGTAGCTAGTCACCAGTTCATCTGAGATTTGGTGATCTTTGCAGAACTTCTGACAAACAGTGTCTGAAACCTTAAGTATTTTTTTCCTCTACAGAGTTTCAACTACCACCTAGAGGTTTTATAGTAACGGTTTTGTAAACAGATTTAGGTGGCAGGTGTTTGTTTGTTTGCTTGTTTGTAAGTCATATTCGACACCTTAACACTTGTTTTGAGTGCCATTAGGCAAGTTTACATTGTAAGTTCCCGTCAGGCCCCACTGCAGTCAGCTGTCTCATGCAGGCCTATTTTGTTCATTTACATTTCCTATCTGTCCCTCCATCCCAAAGCATCTGAGTTTTTTATTCTGGCTACAACATATTCTCTAACAATTAGTGACACAAGGTGCCAGTTTCATCTATATATTGTGGTATTAGATCTTGCTGCTTGGAGAAGCCTTCAGATCTCCTTCAAAAGATTATGAAAATGTAGCCATGTGGATTAATTTTCCTTGAGTCACCAGCTCAATTAGAGAAGCCAAGCTCTCCCGGTGGACCTCCAGATGCCTCACAGAACTGGGTAGGAAATGACTCAGAGAATGAGCCTTTCTGGGATTCCCCTCTGTTATCTCCAGCATTTGATGCAACTAAACTCCCTGAGTATAAACTGTTCAGACCATGCCAGTAGCACTACTGAACAATAATGCAGGGACAGTTACTCAGTTAACTGAGAAGGTCTGGCCCAGCGTGGTACGCAACCTGGTACAGTCATCTTGAGGATATTGCAGGAGAAACTAGAGCATGGGATTTAACACTGAAAATTAGAAGTTGATACTACTTCTTAGACAAAATTGAGATTGAGAAAATTGAGGTTTATCTACATAAACCTTTAAACAAAGACATAGGTCTGAATCAAAATTAGGGACATGGAAAAAATGAAGTTGAGAATTTGGTCCTGTTTAATTTCTTAAAAGAAACTCTTCAAAGAGGGAGAAAAAAGCATAAGAAAGAAAGATATACAGGTTCAGCTATCTCCTTGAGCTATTTAGGACTGATTGCTGGCAAACACCAATTTGGCCATACATTTTCTTGAAAAGATGGCTTCTGTATGTTCTATAACTTCTGAGATCATTAAAACTTAAATTTGGGTTCCAAGCCCCCAAACCACTTAATTTTCTGTGAGCTAGGGAACCAAGGGTTTCTTGACAAGTCATTCTAGAATTAGAAGTAGGTTGTCTGTAAAATGCTAACCTCATTTCTCCATCGTTAGGCTTGATCTGTTCTGCATGAAAAGTAGGTTAGTTAAAACAGATCACAGATTAATTGAAACAGATAAGAACCTTTCTGCAATAGCATTTCCAAAACAAAAGCATTTATAGTATTTGTATGCTTAAAAGTGCTGATAAATGAAATCAAAGAAGACCTAAATAAAAGGAGAGACACACTGTGTTTGTGGGTTGGAAGATACAGCATAACAACGATGCGATTCTCTCCAAATTAATCTATATGTTTAATATAATTCCTATCAAATTTCCAGCAAGATGTTTTATAGACATAGATAAGCTTATTCTAAAACTTACCTGGATAGGCACAGGCCCTGAAATAGCTAAAAAGATCCTGACAGAGAAGAATGAAATGAATGGTTACTTAGCTGATATGAAGGCTTATTACATAGCTACAGTAATCAAGGAAGCACGGTATTGGTGAAGGGTTAGGCACATAGAACAATGAATCAGAATAGAGAACAAATAAACCCACACAAATATGCTCAACTAATTGTTGAGTAGGGTGCAAAACCAATTCAGTACAGGAAGGATGACCTTTTCAACAAACATTGCTGGAGCAATTGGACATTTTCAGACAAAAATATTAAAAAGTGAACCTAAACCCCCTACCTTATATAAAAATTAACTCAAAAAGGATCATATACTTAATTGAAAAATGTAAAACTTTGAGAAAAACACATAGCAGGAGATCTTTAGGATCTAGAAACTAAGCGGAGTTTTAAAATTAACATGAAAAGCACAATCCATTAAAGGAAAAATTAATTTTGAAAACCTCATCAAAATTAAAAACTTTTGCTTGGCGAAAGTCCAGCTGAAGAGATTGAAAGACAAGTTACAGACTAGAAGAAAATATTTGCAAAGCATATATCCAGCAAAAGATCGTTATCTAGCATATATAAAGAACTCTGAAAACTCAACAGTAAAAAAAACAAACAATAAAATTAGAAAATGGACCAAAAATACAAACAGATATGTCACTGAAGAAGATACACAAAGACAAATAAGCAAATGAAAGGGTGTTCAATGTGATTACTCATTAAGGAAATGCAAATTTAAACCTTGATGAGATATCACAGCATACAGATATCAGATATTAGAATGGCTAAAAGAAAAAGTAGTGACAACATCAAATTCTAACGAGTATGTGGAGAAACTAGATCACTTATACATTGCATTGTTGGGGAGAATGTAAAATGGTATAGCCACTCTGGAAAACAGTTTTCCAGTTCCTAAATATAATAAACATGCAAACACCATAAAACCCAGCAATTGCAATCTGGGCATTATCCCAAAGAAATGAAATTTATGTTCACACAAAAACCTGTGCATGAGTGTTTATAGCAGCTTTATTTGTAATAGCTTCAAACTGGGATTAGCTCAGATTTCCTTCAACAGATAAGTGGAAAAACCAACTGTGTTACACATTCATTACATGGAATACAACTCAACAATTAAAAGAAGGGTTTCCAGGAGGGAATTCCCACCCATTCTCAGGAACTTTTTTCACTTTCCTGTTCCTGAATCTCGAGATATAAACTGTTTTCTGTTCTCCACGATGAATCATTTCCACAAAGTGACAGCCGATACTACCAACCACATGGGTTCAAGGAGCCGATTTTCCCGATTTCCCGACCAACTTTTCTCAGGATTCGGGAATGGAAAAGGGAAAAAATTCCCGAGAATAGGTGGGAATTCCCACCCGGAAACCCTAGCAATAAATAGGAAACATGTCTAAGAGATACATTGTGAGTAGTATGTCTATTTCCCATTTGTGGATATTGCTGTGTTCAAGGAGCTGATTTTCTCAATTTCCCGACCAACTTTTTCAGGAGTAGGGAATGGGGAAGCGAAAAAATTTCCTGAGAACGGGTGGGAATTCCCGCCTGGAAACCCTAATTAAAAGGAATGAATGATTGATACATGCAATGACATGGATGGGTATTCAGGAAATTATGTTAAGTGAAAAAGTCAATATCAAATGCTTTATACTATATGATTCCATTCATATAGCATTTTAGAAATGAAAAATTTTAGAAGTGGAGGACAGATTGCCAGGAATTAGGCACTGGGGTGGGAGGGAGAAAGATGCAGCTATGGAAGGACACTAAGATGGATCCTTACGGTATTGGAACACTAGTCAACATGTTGAGAGTGAGGGTCCATGATACGTGAAACTTATACAGAACTTAATAAACTGCGTGCGCACACACACGTAAGTACAAGTAGAACTGAGGAAATCTGAATAAAAATCAGTAAATCATATCAAAGTCAATGTGATATTCTACTATGGTTTTACAAAATGTTATCATTGGGAAGACTGAGCAAAGTGTACAAGATATCTCCCTCTGTTATTTCTTATAACCACAAGTGAATCTACAATTACCTCAAAAATCTACAATTACCTCAAAAAAATTTCAATGAAAAAAAAAGAATATTTGAAATTGAGAGTTAACAAGACCCCACATAAATGGGTGTTTCAAAAAGGAATTGAAAAGGGTAGTTAACATGCCCAGACCCAGGAAACTCAAGTGTTTTTACTTTGCTGTAGGGTAAATGCCTAAATAAATACATTTGTAAGTCCCCCCAGAATCCTTCTCCTCCATATTGAGCATAAAATTGAAATGTGGCTGTTCGGACATGACAATTGCATTGAATAACAGCAGTAATAATAATAGTAGCCCTCACTTTGTGCCAGCCACTGTGCTAAATATATGGGTCACCTCATTTATTCTTACCCGTCAAGAGCCATTTTGATTCTCATTTTCCAGGTGAGGAAACTTAGACTTGAAACAGCAAACTGTCTAACACAGAGCCACACAGGTAGCATGGCTGAAAATAAAACCAGCAATCTGACCTCAGAATCCATGCGTTAGACCACCAACATATGCTGTCTACAGGCTCTATAAGGAAGCTTCTCAGCCCTCTGTTTTTCTAAGATGTGCTTTATTTGAGATTGGTTCTAAATCTTGGCATTATTTTAATAACATCAAAATGAAGTGGAGGATTCTTACATATGGAACACAGCCTCCTCTTTTAATATTTCACTGAGGATTGGGTTAAAATCTCCCTGCCATGTTGCAACATCATGGACTTTATTGCACTTGACGTGGTCTGGATACTTCCTTTGAGAACCTATCTGGTAGGTTCTCTACAAGAGAGCATTGGGAATATTGGGGTCAACAAACAATGAACAAGGAAGTGTATGTCAGGAGGTGAGTTGGGAAGTTGGGATTGAGGGATGGGCATTGAGACTATTTTGTAGAGAGAGGTCAAGGAAGGTTGCTCTGATAATGGCAGTTTAGCCCAAACCAAGAGGAAGTGAGAGAAGAAGTCCTGAAAATATCTGGGAGGCAAACATTCCAGGGAGCAGAAGGGAGACAGTGCACAGGCCGTGCAAGTGGGATTGTGCTTGTTGGGTTTGAAGAGTGACAAGGAGGCTCTCCTTGCCCGGGCTGAGTAGCTGAGAGGAAACCTGGTGACATATCATGCAGGTAAGTCCTGTGGGTCATTGTGAGAACATTGGCATTTGCCCCAACTTGGGAAGGCACTGGTGGGTGTTAAACAGAAGAAGGACATGAATCCAATTTATCTTTTGAAAAAAATCACTCTTGCTGTTGAATTACATGTAGGAGACAATGGAGGAATCAAGAAGTCCAGCCAGGGACACTGCAATAGCCCTGACAAGCGATAAAGGTGGCTGGGAAGCTTGGAGGATGAGGTCAAGTTCGCAGTATGTTTTGTAATGATTTGCCAGTGGATATAATGTAGAGTGTGAGAAACAGAAAGACGTTAAGGATAATTCAAAGATTAATGCATTCAGCAAATATTTTTGTGAACTTACTTGAATTATAGAAAGTGACATCTACCTGGAGGCCTGGAGATAAAACAGGTGTTAGCCAACCCAATGAGTGGCTGGAGAGTGGGCCAGCCTTGCCTGAGCAGGTGTGTGAGCACTGAGGTAAATAGGGCAGAGAAAGCCGCTCAATGTGGCTGGGCATAGTCAGCAAAGTTAGTCACATATATCGCCCAACCTCCACTACCACAGCAGATATGTGTTAGTGTCAGGCCTACTTGCCCACTATCCATATTAACGTGTATAATATCTTTCTTCAAATTCCAATTCTTTCTTGGTTAACTAATATTTGTTGAGAACCTGCTTGTGCCAAGCAATATTCTAAGTGCACGCGAGAGAGAAAGTTGGAGGAAAAGACAGACCAAGACTCTATCCTCCATGAGTTTATGTTCAAGTGACAAGTGTTCCTTAATTGTGAAATTCAATCATTGATTGGTTCATCTATTCAACAAATATTTACTCAGCATCTGCTATGTATCAGGCACATTGCCTGGCATGGAAGCTAAAGACATGAACCAGAGAAGAGTCCCTGAATTGATGGGAAAAGAGGCAATGAAAAATAAGCAAAATATAAAACATGTTGCGTAGTGATAAATGCGAGGGGGGAAATGAAATAAGAAAGGCACATACAGGAAGAGGATGGGAGTTGTAAGTTGAGCTAGGCTGAACCTCAGACACACAGGGTGTCATTTGCTACTACTCTTTAAAAAACCCTAAATGTGGTTCAAATATGGACGGTCTTCCTCACTTGAAGTAAATCATTCCCCTTAAGAAAAGGTTAATAGTGGATGTTAATTCTCAGCTCTTCAGATTTCTGCCTTAAATAGGAACGGTCTTTTTATATTAAAACATCAGGACAGTAGAATTGAAAAAGATGTGCAATCTAATTAAAATGGAGAGATTAGCTGCCCTCAGAATATTTGCAAAGCCTAGAAAGGTAATTTAGTGAAATGTATACAGTTTTATCGGCTTCAAGTTTTAATGAGATAACTTATAATGTGTGCCAGTTTCCTGCATTTCTCTGCATTGGCCAAACTGTGAACCTGTTTACAAACAGGCAGTGTTTTAGAGCCCATGGTGTGGAACAAATCAGCACAAGCCAGGAAATTCACTCCTGCTCATCAGATGCTGCCTTCTGGCTTGGGTAAGAGTGAGTCCCCAATCTGAGATGCTGTAACTGAAAAGATCTGAACAATCTAAGCTGTGCTGAAAAATACACTCCTAAGTGATGAACAGTCACTGATGTCTGATGGATCCCAACCCATGAGCATCAGAGGTGTTTTGATAACCACAGTAGCTGCTGTATATGTTTTAGTAAAAGATGATTTATTTACATCACAATGAAACACCATTTAATATGGACTAGGCCACAGATTTTTAAACATTAGTGACTGTTCCAATTCTCCCCTCTTCCTAGACACATGAGGGGATTGTGTTTTCTCATCACCTTTGAAGGTAGGCATTGACAGATGTCTTGCTTTGGCAAATGAAATGATGATGTCATTTTCAGTGGGAAGCTTAAAAGCCTCTGCATTACGCACTGTGTTTACTTTTTTCCCCAAACTGACCATCACAGAATCATGGGGCAAGATGCACCAGCCTGATTCCCAGAAGCAACAGAGACCCTACAGATCCACATCAGTCATGAATCATGACTTGTGTAAGGGAGAGGAAAATGTCCCCTCTTTTCCCTCTTAGTGCTTCTGGCTGCTCTAATAATCAAATTGACATGAGACAGATTAATAGGAGAAAACAACCAAATTTAATTACCTATGTACATACAGGGGTTCCATAAGAATATGGGGCCCGCAATGGAGGCATATAGGCCATGTTGAGTTAAGGAGAAGTGGGGGTTAGTGCTTTTGGACTTTAAAGGGGAGGAAAGTGATTCATATGGACATGGAAAAGCAGATTTTTGGTAAACAAATGTTTGCTGGGCCAGCTCTAATAAGGGGACAAAGAGAAGATTTTAATCAAATGGGCCTTGCTAAGTTCTTCCATGTCTATGACACTAGTTTCTATTAAACTGCAGTTATCTATGATGAAAGCTCCCTTGCTGGAGCAGATCCTCTATCTGAATTCTTTTTGGCAGTTGGGGGAACATCAAAGGTTTTTCTTGAGTCTTTTGTTTCTTAAAACTAAACAGCTTAAAATAATATCCCAAACAGGCATATTTGGGGTTGCAAACTCTACTTCCTTCAGTGGTATTTAAAATTGTGTTTTGTTAAGTCAGTCACTAATATCTGGAGGAATTTTTGTTATTATAACATAAACCTGCCTTATACTAAGTCGAATTTGAAATTCTGTGAGAATAAGGAATATAAAGGAAATGAATGAGAAACTCATGCCTATTGAGGAATCCTTTGGCTTAGATCTTTGAAAAGAATAATATGTAAATGGCGCTAAACTACTCTGTAGAGGGTGTTTTGGCGTAATGGGTAAATTGGCCTAGATTTGTGTCCCTGCTCTTCTGCTTTTCAGGTGATAGACTTCCGGCAAGGTACTTAACACTGCTGAGTCTCCATTCCTTCTCTTGTTAAGTAAGAGCAATTGTGATATGTTACAGCATCAAATACAAGGGCCCAGAACTTAATAGGGACTCATAATATCTTATTTTCCCTCCTCGTGTTGTTTTCTTTGTTTTCATAGTGAAACAGTTCAACCTGGTTATAAGATCATAAAGTCTAACAATGATCTTAAGCTCGTAAAGGCAGTTACACTGCATCGTAAGCTGAGAAAATGTAAAAGAGGGAATAAAATGAAACAAAGCCCCAAGAGCCAGGTTTATCATAAATAATTATACCCTTAGTATATTGTGAGATAGATTTTTAGCTTAGAAAGGAAATGAGCAGCTAAACAATGGGTCAAAGCCGGATCCAAGTTTGAGAACATGACATTCATACTCATAGTTGGTGGGAAATAGCATTGCCTCTGGGAGACAGGCTTTGCCTAGATGGAAGCAGGACGCATGAGACTCACCTGAGAGGCTTTTCCAAATGATGCCGATTTCTTCTCACCACTGAAATCTTATTTGCCACCCAGGGAGTGTATAACAGAATTGGATAGGTTAGGATAGGACATGCTGTAGTAAAACAAAACAACAACCCTTCAATCTTGGTGGCTTACAACAACCAAGGTGCATTCTTCACGCATGTCACCAGCGCATCATGGGTGGGCTGCAGCTCTGCTTCACAGCATTTCACCCTGGGAACCACGCTAAGGAACTAGACTCTATTCAGAACCCTACCTCTCTCCTGAGAGAAAGAAAGGGCAACATGGCAAACTCCACACAGGTTCTTAAGCTTCTAACCAGAAGTGCCACATCACCTCCAGTCACATCTCACTGGCCAGAGAAGGGCAGGTCACATAACCGAGCCTATGACAGTGGAAGGAGGGAAGGGTAATCTTTTCCAGGCAGGGGCAGGAAGTATTTGTGAACAATAACGCTTACTCCACTGCACTGCAGAAGTGAGCACGTCCATCGTGATGAGGCGGTTGCCATATCCATTTGCTGTGCCAGAACAGAAAGTAAGCTTAAAGTCCACTTTGAATCCATGTCCTCCATTCTAGCTGTAATTCTTTACCGCATCACACAAATTCAGTCAAGAGAATGGAGGAAGGAGTCAAGGTTAGCACTGAGCTCTCCTCCTTTTCAGCCAGTGGCCACTCCTCTCTTATACCACACTTCAGACAGGTGGTAGGCAGAACTCACTCAGTTAGGAAGCCTCAGGAAGGGTTTAAGACAAACTAAAGATATGCTGTTGTTGTGCCTATTGGGCACGAAACCACAAGGTAATCATTCCAAAAATGTTTCAGTCAATTAGGAAAACTGTTCATGATGTACTGAACTATTAAGGCTAAATAATCCACAGGGTTCCTAGATCTTCCTTGCCTTGGAACAGGTGTGTTGATATAGTGAAGTCAAAGCCTCAAACCTCCCAGGATATCAAGTTCCTTTTCTGCCTAAATTTATGTTCCTCTCTTGATGCGTTCATAATAAAGGCTTGGATTGAGGTGAAACATTTGAGGACAAGTCACAGTGGAGGCTGAAGACGTTTCTGCCTGTAGTTTTAACCCTAATGAGAATGAGAATGAAGTCACTCAAGCTTTTACAGCTATATTGGCACAAATCCAGCAAAAGAAGAGCATATTTTTAAAAATAGCATCGCCAGTGCCTTTCTATAACTAAACGGAGAGTTATTAAACTGAAAATCATTAAGTATTGACTTAGTCACTGGTTAGTTGCATTCCTTTTGTCATGTTTTATTGTCCAAAAGATCTGTAAGCAAAATGTGCCATTTTCCCAGCTCAAACATCTTGATGGAAACACAGGTCAGCAAAATGCTCTTTAGCTCATCTCAGGGATTCTCAGTGCCAACGACCATGATCTGGCTAAACCAACATCATCGCGTGCTCTCAACAACATTTTGGGTCTGCCTCTCTCTCCTTTATGGCCCCGCCGAATGTTACTTTTAGTTACTGCTAATTCAGTTAATGTGTTGAAATAAGGCTTTTGCCTCTGTCAAGGTGCTTTATGCTGTGAACATTTAAATCTTCCTGTCATTTCTGTGTTGGACAATCATCATCCACATTGCAGTTCATGACTGAAAGATAACCCATTGTTAAATGTTACTGCCAAGGGCGTGTGATAGGACTCATTTTCTCCCAGTTTAAAAACATAGTTAACTTGAACATCTGATGTAATGCAGTAAAAGCTCATATCTAGAAAAACATTGTTGCTAACAATAGGCATGATTACCTTTCCTTTTTCACATAACAGCAATGCCATTATCACCACTGACAAAATTAACAATGATTTCTTAATGCCGTCCAGTCCATGTTCAAATTTTCCTTCTTGTTTCAAATGTCTCTTTGTAGTTGGTTTGTGAAACACAATCCAAACAAGGTCCATTGTATTTGGTGGATTTCCAGCATCCCGATTCTGGCCGATAGTATTCTCATAGTCTCATCTTATTTGTTCCTTTATCTCCCTGATTTACTGTAAGCAGGTTGTTAGATTTAGAGACTTGATTAAATTCTGGTTAAATTTTATATTTGGAATTCTTCCGGGGTGGGGGGTGTATTTCCTCTTGCATTATGCACATGATTTCTTGTTGTTCTGCTTTCAGTGATGTCACGTTTGTTCGGGGGTAGAGATGACCAATACTGGTAAAACATTTCAGTCCTTGATTCAAATAAACCTTAACTCAGTTCACTGACTGATGGCTGAGCTACATAAAGGCTTCACAGTGGCAAGAACACACCCCACTGACAAAGACATTGAAATAGATTCCTGACTAACGCGAATGTGGACGTACTCAGGGTCTCTGTCCCATTTTCTTCAAGGTTCGATTGAGCTCCTCACATTTGTAAATCTGCTGGATGAAGAAATCCCCACAGCTCCTGGTGACCTTGGTGTCTGCGATGAGGACCAATCCTCATCGATGGAGAAGTCAACCTCACAGGCTGACTGAACTCACCGTCTGGGACAGAGATGCCTCTGGTCCACACCACGTTCTTCATTTTGTGTTTGAAGACAAGAAGCTGGATATGAAACTCGTGGTCTGTGAAGTTCAGGAAGCCCACCAGCTTGGCCACAGCCATGATGGTGTAGAGCTGACCAAGATGGAAGATTGAATGCCAAGTCCATTCCTCCCAGTCTGTGGTTCAATTTCATAGGAAGAGTTCTGATTATCTCTCCATGGAGAGCTCAGATTACAGTTGCTCTGATCAACTGCCAGTAAAACTCCCCAAATCATGTAGGAATCATAGGAATCTCTGTTTTTCTCAGAATCGTTTGAGTGAATGAGCTCCGCTTCAGTGATGAAAATTTGTATTCCAAAGAAGGCCCAAAGGGTCTGGTAGAGGAAGGTGAGAACATTAGTACACAAGCTGTCATGTATTGCAAGTGTTACAAAGTCATTAGACTGGAATTAACCTCTAAAAGTAAATTGAAAGAATACACAGTCAAAATGAAATAGTATATTGTGAAGACCTCATGATATATATAAGGTTGCTCAAGACTAAAATTTTACATATTTATAAGGGAAAATTGATGCATGATGTTTTGCTCAATTTACATGTGATCTCTGGGTAAAGATCCTAAAAATAATTGAGTTAAGAAAAATTAACTAAGTAGTGCAGCAGCATGCTTTGAATAGATACTACTTTACTAGCAAAATCAAATGCTTTCAAGGATAACACCAACATTCCCTGAAAATCAAATTGAAATCATCTGGGGTACCCACGCAGCTCAGTTTCATGGAGTAAAATTTAAAGAAGCACATTTCAACCACCAAAAGAAATTGTAAAGGAATTTCATTAAAGAAGGTCTAAATATATCATCCACACTGAAGTTTCTCAATGTCAGCACATTTTGAACTGAATAATTCTTTAGTTTATTTGGGGGAGAGGTGGAGGAAACTGTCCTGTACATTCTAAGATATTTAGTAGCACCCTGGTGTCAACCCATGGATGTAAGTAGCCCCTCCAGTTTTGACAATCAAAAGTGTCTCCAGACTTTGCCAAATGTCCACGGGGAAAACCTCACCCCCAGTTGAGAACCATTGATCTGCAGCGACATTCACCAAAATTCTCTTTCCCAATTTGCCAGAAGCTTGTCTTTTACTTTGGGGACTAGATGTTACCCAAAGTTTTAAATGTGTATTATTAGGCTTTCCATGTCAGGGCTGAAGAGAGCAGACTCTGAAGTCAGATTGTCTGGAAACAAATTCCAGATCACCAATTCCTACTTCTGAAATGTTGGGGAATCTAAATTTTCTCAATTGCAAAATGGGCCTCCTTCAAACGTGTGTTGTCTATCCATGAAGCGGCTTCAGAGCTGCTTGTGCAGCGGGTGGGAAATTCACAGTCCTGGGCCTTATTCCGGTCCTACTGTGTGGGCCTGGGAATAAACATTTGGTGTCTAAGATTCACCAACAAGAACTACACTGTCTGAAGGGCAGGGTATGAAACTGCTCAGCATTCATGTGTGAATGTGAGGGTGGGGTTCTTTTTTTTCTTTCATTTCTATGGCATTAGTACATTCACATTTCTGTTCATCCATTCCACCACCTATCTCTGGAACATTTTCATCTTCCCAAACTGAAACTGCACCCATTAGATGCTAATATCCCATTTCTCCCTCCCCCAGTCTGTGGCAAACACCATTCTCCTCTCTGTCTCTATGAATTTGACTACTTTAGATGCCTCATATAAGTGGGATCGTACAGTGTCCTTTGATGACCAGCTCATTTCACTTAGCGTAATGTCTTCAAGGCTCAACCTGTTGTAACATATGTCAGAATTTCCTTCCATTGTGTGTACATACCAATTTTCTTTATCCATTCATCCATCAAGGGACATTTGAGTTGCTTCTACCTTTGATTATTGTGAATAATGCTGCTATGAACATGGGTGTACAAATATTTGTTTGAGTCCTTGTTTCCACTTCTTTGGGTTAAAATACCCAGAAGTAGAAGTGCTGGATCAAATGGTAATTCTGTTTAAACTTTTGAGGAATTGTCTTACCTTTTTCCACAGCAGCTCCACCATTTTACATTCCCACCAGCAGCATACAGGGGTCCAATTTCTGCACATCCTCACAACACTTGTTATTATGTATAATGCCCTCCTGTTTGATGGGAGGTGGTATCTTGTTGTGTCTTTGACTTGAATTTCCAGTGATGTAGTGATGTTGAGATCTTTTCGTGTGCTTAGTTGCCTATTTGTGTATCTTCTTTGGAGAAATGTCTGTTCAGATCCTTCATCGTGCTTTTGAGTCCTGCTCTGCAACATGGCAAGAGCACAGATTTTAGAGCCAGAAAACCCTGAGCTCTAATCTCAGTTCTACAGCTATTTCAGCTGTGTGATTCAGACAAGATTTTTACCTCTGTGAGCCACTATTTCCTCAACTGCAAAATGACAAGAGTAGAAAAACTCTGAAGTAGGTTTTTGAGAATAAAATAAATAATGTCTTATGTAAATGTTCTGGGTTTTTTTATTTTTATTTTCCATATGCCAAGATGTTTTTTCTGAGGTATCTACACATCAGAACAAGACAGAGAAAAACTTCCAATAGCAAAATAATTAACTGATACAAATATTTACCTACAAATGTGTAGAAGTTATGAAACATGTGACATAAGAAATATCTCAATGTTCCTTTTGACAAACAAATGTTTGTTCTAAATCTTATTGTTGTTTTTTTGTTTTGTTTTTGTTTTTGTTTTAATGCTTACAACTATCAAGGCCTGGACTTGAAACTTTTTTGCTGGAATTAAAGGTCAACATAACCTAAAAGTGAATTCCACCAGGTTCTCCAGAAGGACAGTCACTAAAAAATACTTATAAACCCCAGATGTACGCTTCCAGTGTTGGCCTTGTTGTTGAACAGTAGTGTGGAAGGTGGTATGGACCAGATGGCCACAGATATACTCTTTGAATAGCTATCTTTTTATCATATAGGACAATCTATCAGGATTTAGGAGCCAATGATCCAGAGGAAACAGCCTGAGCCTACAAAGGCTTCCTACTCCAAAAAGGCATTTACTTGGAGTATATTTTCACTTTGTCTCTGTTTTGTCCCTTGGTTCCCTGGAAAAACCTCCTCTTAAGAAGTTCCTTTATTCTGCCTTTTTCTCGTGCATCTCTTCAGCATAACACAATAATCTCAGGCAATACTGATGGGCCTCAGTCCCCATCTGTGTCTAAGAGTCTCAGGTATCTGTCAAACCATGTGCAAAATTCGAAGATGGAGCCATGGAGGAGAGCCTTCCATAATAGTGGGCAAAATAAGGGCAAATTCAAAGGGAAACAGAAGGAAATTTACATTTAATGAGCCCAGAGTGTAAAATGTATGTGAACTTGAACACCTCCCCCAGCCTACCAAACCATTTTCCTTCTTCTAAAGAATGTAAACTCTTTCCTCTAGGAGAGAGATCTACATAAGTGAATCTACATAATAAGGGGCTAAGAAACAGAAGATGAGGGGGAAAGAGGAAAAATAAGTCACAGGTGAGTGGAAATACTGAGGAGAGAAATCCCTTAGGAATTGCAAGGTATGAGTGAAGTGGCAGGAAAAGGAAGAGAATTTTGGTAAGTGTCACTCAAATATTTGGGCTCTCTTTAATGGAATTCTTAAAAATTCTTTTTGGCAGTTGAACCAGATTTCTTCAAATTTGACTTCATGAGACTGAGCTATGTAGGGATTATACCAATATGTATTATCTGCTTTTCTCACATGGAGCCAGTATTTGGTGGACATATAATTGCATTTTTTAGAGGTAGTAGGGCGTAGTCAACTGGATTCAAACCCTGGTTCAACTACATGTTACCTAGATGGACATGGGTCAGTTGCTCAACCTCTCCGTGTCTTCATTTTATCATCTACAAAATAGGAATAACAAAGTTACCTCATGCATGTTCTATGGGGATAAAATGATTGAAAAACTTGGTGGCATATAATAGTTCTTCAGTAATTGCTGTTAATATTATCCTTAAATGTGATAATATTGAAGATATTACATGACTTGCTGAAGGTCACGTAGCCCATGGGTACTGTTGCCAGGTAAAATATGGGATGCCCTTTTAAAATTGGATTTCAAATAAATAACAAGTAGTTTTTTAGTGTAAGTATGTCCCAAGTATTTCATGGGACATACTTATACTAAAAAATTATTTGTCTTTTACCTGAAATTCCATTTTAATGGGGTGTCCTACGCTTTTATTTGCTAAATCTGGCAACTCTTTTCATGAGGAGTGTTACTGTGATTCAAATCCATGTTTTGTGACTGCCAATTCCATGCTTTTCCACTTGCTCCAGAGGAGAAGTCAGAGCCTGGGAATGGGAGAGAGTGCCAGATAGTTCATGAACATCTAAGGGACATGATACAAAGAATGTGTACCGAGCACCTCTTACATATCCAAGCCATGCTAAATGGTGTGTTACATTATTTATAATCTATGCAACAGCTTAGCTAGATCAATGTTATTATCCTCATTCTACAGAAAGGAATCAATGTTATTATCCTCATTCTACAGAAAGGAACCTTGTGAATCCAAGACACTGAGTACCTGGCTACGGGCACAACAGATGGCAACAGATGTTCCAAACTCCGACCTGGATGCGACACCATCACCTATCACTTTAGATCATCTCATTAAGACAGTTCTGCCAGGACGAATTTGTGAGGCATAAAAAGATGGCCTGCTCTTTCCTGGGAATATCTAGGAGAGTGCCCTTTCCCTTCAAATGACTCAGATCCATATAGTAAAGTGAAGGATGGGCTGTCCTTCTGAAGATTTAAACATATAGACAACTAATGCTTACATCTCCCAAAGCAAAAAATAGTCTTGAGTGAGATGGTTGCACACCCTGCACTCGCTGGATGGCTGCCAGCACTGCACTTAGCAAGTGAGGGGAGTCAAGTCCCCCCTCTTTTATTCCCAAGGCTGACAAAGTTAGCCATGTGACCTGTATGAAAATATGTACAAAATTACCAAAATGACACATACACAAAAGTTTGTCCACCATAGCTCTGTCAGAGCCAAATGTACTTTATAGATTTTTCCATATTTATTTTAAGAATAGAATCTTTGTGTTTGAAAGAATCTGAAAAATTAAGTACCCAGGGCAAAGTCTTTTTCTGATAGAAATGAAATGAAGAAAAACTTGTATTTCGTTTTATGTTCCCCCAAATGCCCTTTAGTAAGTTCAATTCCTGAGTATCCACTCATTCAGTTGAGACAGTTTAGAAGAGATTATCATTTCCTTAGTCCAAAGGCAGAGTGATGTTACACTGGAGAACCAGCTCAGTGCATAAAAGGCTATGATTTGACTTCTGGCTATAGAACGAGAATTCTGATAGGTCTTTCATTCATTAGACAATTTTCTTTTTTAAATCACCTACAGTATAGTGGTGACTGCCAGGCACTAGGAAAACAAACTGACTCATAAGAGTTTAGACCTTCTTCATGTGGCAAGATTTTTACCTCTGTGAGCCACTATTTCCTCAACTGCAAATAGTAATAGTAGAAAAACTCAGAAGTGGCTTTTTGAGAATAAAATAAATCATACCATATATAAATGACCTAGGGTCTCTTACTGTTATTTCCCATATACTAAGGAGATGTGGATACCTTCTCTCAAAAGCTAGCAAATTATGAACTTCAAGTGGAGAAGAAAAAATAGCAGCAAACAGCAGGGAAGAAAAAATATTGAGATTGTTTAGCACATGACCTTTGACTTTGAGATTTTTCTCAGTTCTCAGCATGTCTGCTTCTTCACACCAGAACTTGTACTCACTCCCATCTATTAAAGAACACAAGTTGAGACAATGTGAATTGTTACTAGTTTAGCTAGTCTTCCATGTTAATTTTGGGAAAGCTTTGGTTTTCTTCAACAAATACAGTTGCTATTTATGCTACCAGAACTCATTTAGTTGCCAATGACAGAAACTCAACTCAAAGTGACTTAAGCAAAAAAGGATTTTCTTGCGTCATGAAATCAAATTGTTCAGAGAATGAACGTAAATGGATCAAGTAGCTCAGGTGCTCAGGACTTTTTCTTCTTCCATGTCTTCATTATGGCTGAATTTGAAAGCCCACGGAGCTCTTACTTTACATTTTCCAGTTCAGCAGGGGGAAAACAATGCTTCTTTTTTCACAATGATTCCCACAAACTTGCCCATCCCTGAATCAATCATAAAACCATTGGGGATGATGGTGTCCAAATCATGGAAGATTTTTATTATCTAGGGTTGAGGTGGGTGCGATTCCAGTAGAATAACAAGGACAAACAGTGGGAAGGAGGGGCCATCCAAAAAAAATTGAAGGGCTGATCATGAGAGAAAAAAAGGAAAGGCATACCGGGCAGAGAGAAGCAAAACATATCAAATACAGTTTTTAATGGCCTTCCCTGATATTGAAAAGACAGAATAAAAATTTTAAAAAGTCAAAATATGTTTGTGAAAGTGGAAGAAGCAACACTCGTCCAGCCTGGAGGTACTTCCACACCCAGAAATGAGGTGGTAATATCCAGTGTCCACATAACTTACAGAATATTTACCTGAAGAAAATGGTTGAATGTGAGTTTAGTTAAATGTTTAAACCATTGATTTCAAAGTAAGAACTGACAACTAGCTATTAGATGATGTAGTGGTCTTTGGAAGCAGAACTATGTGAAAAAAACAGCCTCAACCCTCAGCTCTATGGCCTGCAACATGTTACCTCTCTTTAAATCTTAATTTCCCCATCTGGGGAAAATGGAGACCATCATAGTACCTACAGGGTTGCTTAGGGTGAAACGTGATCACACATGATGCTTACTTAGCATAGATCCAGGCTCACAGTAAGAACTTGGAAAAATTTTGCCATTTTGTTGTTTGTCTCTTTCCATAAGAAAAAAAGTTTATTGGAGAAAAGTATTTAGTGCTTTAACATGTTGATTCTCACCAGGACCAGCTATATAATTTGCCGGGCCCAGTACAAAATGAAAACATGAGGCCCCTGATTCAAAGACTATTAGGAATTTCAAGACGGCAGCAGCAGAGTGTTAAAGTACGTGTGGGGTCCTTCTGAGCACAGGGCTTTTTGTGCAACTGTACAGATCACATGCCCATGAAGATGGATGTGATTACTTTTGTTAAAAGAAAAGAATGTTAAAGCCGATCACTTCTGAGTAAGAAGGGAGTGGGAGCATTTGCCTGAGGTCCATTTCTTATGAAGAGCAAAATCTTTGAAAGGAAGTTCCACTTTCTTCCCCTGCTGGGAACAGGAGAAACTTCAGACATGGATAAGAGATGGACTCATTCCCAGGAGATGCCACTTTCAATTGATTTTAAGGAGGTGTAGAAGAAACAAGAAAGCTAAATTTTTTTTTTTTTTTAATTTGGATGGGAAGCTTTCTGGAGATGGAAGACAAATGACAATATGGAAAGGAATTTTCAGTGAAATAACATTATAAATGGCTCTGAAAGCATAACAAAGTGAAGCCAATAAAAATGGACGCGTTGCACAGTCTGAAATTCCACGAAGATTCTCTTTCAGCGATACACTTTATTAATAAATCAGTTTTCTTTGCTCCATTAAAATCATAAAGCTGAGCAATTTGTGGTTAGGTTAATGTCATTTTGTCCTCACTCGAAGAGCTCACTTGAGCAACAAAGAATTGTTTCAATCTAAGAGATTTAAAAATACATTTAAAAAATTTAATTCTTGGGGCAGCCAGATGGCTCAGTTGGTTAGACCATGAGCTCTTAACAACGAGGTTGCTGGTTCAATTCCCGCATGGGATGGTGGGCTGTGTCCCCGCAACTGAAGATTGAAAAGGGCGAGTGGACTTGGAGCTGAGCTGCGCCGTCCACAATTAGACTGAAGGACAAAGACTTGGAGCTGATGGACCCTAGAGAAACACACTGTTCCCCAATATTCCCCAATGAAATTTATAAAAATAAAATGAAATGAATCTTACTTTAAAAAATTTAATTCCTATAATATAAATTGAAAAAAGAAATCTTGTTTATACTCAGTTATGGATTATTCTACGGTTCCACAGCAACAGAGAGAAGTATCCAAATAATCCTCTAATCTATATGGACTGCAAAGATAGATGGGAACATCCTCTTGCTTTGCCTGATCCAAACTAATCCAAGATGATGATGATGATGCATGCCCCTGCTTAAAAGTCAAGGGTAAGAAGCTAGCTCATATGCCCTCCTCATTTTGTCTCAGTAGCAATTTAACTTTGACTCCAACCATCCCCCACTAGCAAAGTGACATGCTGACTAATCAACATGAATATTAAATAAACATTTATTCAAAATCCGAAATATAAAAAGCAGTAAACTGGGTGGCAGGGTCATATTTACTTTAGCATCCCAAATAAAGGAAAGAGCATGTGCCAAACAACAAAGTCTGAAAGGCAATGTAAAGCATGGCTTGCACTAACAGTCAGGCAAGAAACCCTGTAAAGGGCTGGTGGTTAAAAAAAATTCCAAAGCAACTTTGCTTTTGGCATATTGACAAAATCTTTGTCAACCTCTTTCAAGGGGACTGTGGAAACATGGTTCAAATTTTATTTTGTTAGTTTTTAATAAGGAGTTTGCCATGTTGGTGTTCCATGTTCACAAGTGACAAACAACTTGCCCACATTGAGATTTCCTCTGGGATCTCATGATCTCAGATAAGCTCAATTTATCTCTCAGATGAATTTGGGTCCATTTAAAAAAAAAAAAGATGCGACACTTTCAGTTGTCACCCCACGGCTCTAGATGTTCCTCAAGGCAGATTTACACCCAAGAGAAGTTTAAGCTTGAAAAATATAGTATATGAACTTCATTCATCATTCTCCCCTGGGTGGCTCTAATGCTCAGGCCTAAAATTCAAGGCAAGATTCTGCCCATCATAATTGCCTATGAAAATTACAGATTCCTAGGTCATATCACTTTTCTGGGTGGGATCTTGGAATTCGTATTTTTAGACTTTCCTATCAAGAATCCTTATTTGTGACCACTGAACTGTAAAAAGCAGTCCTTTTCTTTTCAACTGAGAACGGAGAGATCAGTCCTGCATCATGTGTCAACCCTCACTGCAATTATGTTCCATCCTCGGAAGACCTATGCTCAAATTGGAATGTGTATTCCTACGTAGTTTAGATGAGAACAGGGTGAACCAGCTATGACCCACAGGTCAAATCTGGCTAGCAGACTACTTAGGTAAATAAAGCTTTATTGGAAAATAGCCAGGCTGTTTATATATTGTCTATCGATGCTTTCAAGCTATAAGAGCAGATTGAATAAGTTACAACAAAGTCTGTTAGCCTGCAAAGACTAAAATATTTGCTAGCTGACCCTTTGCAAAAAAAGTTTCTGGATCTCTAGAAGATAATAATAACTAATATTTTTTGAGAGCTTACTTGGAATTGGAGAACATGATAACATAAATTGTCTCATATGTTCTTCCAGCACTTCTGAGGGGTAGGTTTTATCTCTATTTTCTTCAGTTAAGGGAAGTGTGGTATAAAGAGGTTCTACAATTCAGTCAAGGTTACCCAGCCAGTGAAGAGCAGAGCTAGGCTTTACCTTTAGATGCCCATGCTCTGAGCTCCTGTCCTCTACTGCACAAGACTGCATCAGACCCAGCCATGGCTAGAAGAAAAGCCCCAGGATATCAATGAGGGGCATTATTTAGATAAATGATTTATTCATCTGAAAAAAGGGAAGGATTGAGCTGGATTTTAACCTAGCAGTTAATGAGCTTGTTTACCCTGACCTTTCAAATCAATCTTCTCTATCTACCTTTACCTTTTAGAAAGGATTGCATTTTCTCATGATAAAGCACATTTTCCTCTTCTTACAATCTAATGACCACCTGCTGTATTACTAGATATCATAGCGGCCCATCAAATCATTAGTTACACATAAAACCTATTAATATACAATAGGTTGCATTAATATACAATAGGTTCACGGTTGCATTTTCTTTCAACCCAATAAAAAGGAAACAATTTATTATAAGGGCCTGATATCCACCTTGGTGCACTAAGACAGTCTTTTCCAAAGAGTTATGTGCTCTACCAACTCTCTGTAGGGACCAAGGTAGGTATTGAGAGGTAGTTAGAAAAAAACAGGCTTCTCTCCCTGGCTTGGCCACTTAGCATTGTGTGGCTTTGCTGGGGACCAAAACATCCACAGTATCAGTTTCCTCATCTGCAAAGTGGATGACACCAGCTGCCTTGAAGAGTTCTTGTGGAGATTGAACTTCGAAACTCATAGAAATTAATTAGGATGCTGGACACAGCTTCCCAGATCACAAAATCACACCAACCAGATGTCAGTCATTTCCTTGGGAGAAAGGGAATTTAAAAGATGCCAATTTTCAAAATATGCTTTTAACCCTCAGAACTAGCCAGAGACCAACCTACTCTACCAGCCTATAGTACTCCCCACTGAATGGGTAACCTCTGTGAGATTTCCAGCCACAGATGTGTGTGTATGGATTTGGGAGGAAGACAATGTTTAAAACCAATTACTCAACCACCAAGCTTTTATTTTATTTTATTTTATTTTATTTTATTTTATTTTATTTTATTTTATTTTATTTTATTTTATTTTATTTTATTTTATTGTGGGAAGACAAGGATTTCTCTTTTTTAAAAAGATTTTTATTAAAAATATACCGAACATACAATATTATATTAGTTTCAGGGGTACACCATAGTTATTCAACATTTATGTACCTAAAGAAATGATCATCATGATAAGTTCAGCAACCATGTGACACCGTACCATGCTATCACAGTATTGACTATATTCCCTGTGCTGTACATTACATCCCCATGACTTATTTGTTCTTTACCTGGTAATTTGGGCCTCTTATTCCCCTTCACATTTTCCCCTCTTTTAAAAATTTTCAATTACAGTTGAAATTCAATATTATTTTATATTGATTCCAAGTGTACAACATAGTGGTTAGACATTTATATAATTTAAGAAGTGATCCCCCTGACTAGTCTAGTACCCACCTGGCACTATACATAGTTATTACCATATTATTGACTATGTTCCCTATGATTTATTTTGCATCCCCATAACAATTTTGTAACTACAATTTGTACTTCTTAATCCCTTCACCTTTTTCACCCTGCCCCCCAAACCCCTCCCACCCATCACCCCAACAAACCTAGTACCCATATGACAGTGTTATTACAATATTATTGACTATATTCCTTATGCTATACCCTACATCCCCATGACTACCGTGTAACAACCAATCTGTATGTTTTAATCCTTTCACCTTTTCACCCACACCCTCACCCTCCCTCCCATCTGGCAACCATCCAAATATTTTCTGTATCTACGAGCTTGTTTCTGTTTTGTTTGTTTATTTTGTTCTTTAGACTCCACATATAAGCGAAGTCACATTGCATCTGTCTTTCTCTGTCTGATATACTCTACTCAGCACAATACCCTCCAGGTTCATCTAGGCTGCCGCAGATGGTAAGAACCCATTCCCTACCATGGCCGGGCAATATTCCATTGTATATCTGTACCACCTCCTCTTTATCCATTCATCCATCAATGGACACTCAGGCTGCCTCCAAATCCTGGCCGTTATAAACAATGCTGCAATGAACATGTGGATGCACACATTCCCTCGAAGTAGCATTTTGGATTTCTTCAGGTAAATACCCAGAAGTAATATTACTGGGTTTGTCTTTGTCTCTTGTTATAGCCTGTTTTTTCTGATATAAGTCTGTTTTTTCTGATATAAGTATTGCTATGCCAGCTTTTTGTTATTGTCGTTTGTTAGTTTCGATTTTCCATCCGTTTACTTTCCATCTGTGTATGGCTTTTAATCTGAAGTGAGTCTCTTGTAAGCAGCATATGTAAGGGTTCTGTTTTCTTATCCATTCAGCCTTTCTATATCTTTTGATTGGAGCATTTAATCCATTTGCATTGAAAGTAATTGTTGACAGATATGTAGCTATTGCCATTTTATTATTCATAATTTTGATCTTTTATTTTTCCATCTTAAAGTAGTCCCTCTAACATTCCTTGTAATACTGGTTTGATGGTGATGAACTCCTTTAGCTTTTTATTGTCTGGGAAGCTCTTTATCTAGCCTTTGATTTTAAATGATAGCCTTGCTGGGTAGAGTACCCCTGGTTGTAGAGCCTTGCTTTTCATCCCTTTGAATATTTTGTGCCAATCCCTTCTGGCCTGTAAAACTTCTGTTGAGATATTAGCTGCCAATCTTATGGGAGCTCCCTTATAAGTGACTGGTTGCCTTTCTCTTGGTCCTTTTAGGATTCTCTCTTTGTCTTTAACTTTTGCCATTTTAATTATAATGTGTCTTGGCATGGGCCTCTTTGGTTTCATCTTGCTTGGGCCCCTCTGTGTTTCCTGGTCTTGAATGTCTATTTCCTTTGCCAGGATAAGAAAGTTTTCAGTCATTGTTTCTTCAGATAGATTCTCAATCCCTTATTTTCTCTTCTCCTTCTGGTACCCAATGTTGGTACACTTGATGTTGTCCTAGAAGTCTCTTAAATTATCCTCATATTTGGGGGGTTACTTTTTCTTTTTTGCTGTTCCACTTGGGTATTTCCTGCTACCTTGTCTTCCAAATCACTGATTTGATCCTTTGCTTCATCTAGTCTGCTGGTAATTCCTTTTAGTGTATTCTTCATTTCAGTTATTGTACTTGTCACTCCTGGCTTGTTCTTTTTTATGGTTTCTATGTCCTTTTATGCTGCTATCTCTTTGTTGAAGTTCTCACTAAGTTCCTTGAGCATCCTTATAACCAGTGTTTTGAACTCTGTATCTGGTTAGTTGCTTGCCTCCATTTTGTTTAGTTTTTTTCCTGGAGTTTTCTCCTATTCATTCATTTGGGATGTATCTCTTCATTTCCACATTTTGGCTGCCTCTCTGTGTTTGTTTCTGTGTATTAGGTAGATCTGCTATGTCTCCCAGTCTTGTCAGGTGGCCTTATGTAGTAAGTGCCTTGTGGGACCCTGGTACAATCTCCCTGGTCACCTGCTCCAGGGGCTCCAAAAGTGCCCCTTGTGTGAGTTGTGTGTGCCCTCCTGTTGTGTGTGCCTTGATTGCTATTGGCATGTCAGTGGGTGGGAGTGATCGTCAGGCTGATTGGCTATAGGGTTTGGCCACATCCACAAATTGCGGGCTGCTGTGCAGGGGACTTACCCCACTGAGTGTAATTCACCCCAGTGGGCTCTGGTGCCTGTTGAGGTAGCCACTTGTGAGGCTAATTGGGTTGGTGCTCTGCTGTGGTCTGAAACCACCCTCCAATGTTGGTTCTGGGGTCTCTTGAGAGGGGCTTTGATTCAGTCCCAGGTCACCCACTGCCTGTGACTGGCTGGAATCTACCTGGTAGGAGCTACAAAGCAATCCACAGTTGTTCGTTATCTGTGCTACACCTGGAAGCATGTGGGAGAGGCCACACTACAAACTGAAAGCATCTGCCACCAGTACCATGTCTGGGGTAGTTCCTCAAAACACTAGGACACCCTGAGGCCTGCTAACACTTATCAACTCCCTTAAGGTCCAGCCACTGATAAAGCCTCATGTGGTATGCAAGTTGGGTGTGGCAAGGCAAGGTCTCAGGGAATCACTAGACAGGGAAGAGTTGTGGTCACTAGGTTAATGTAGATTCCTATTTGGCGCCAGTGCTGAGCCTGGAGCTACTCAGCAGAAGTGTCAGAGCACACTGAGGCCAGTCGCCAACTGCCTGGGGCTGATGAACTTGATAGTTTTCCAAAGAAAGAGTTTAATACAGGTGAGGCTGGCTGCTCATTGAGGAACTGCCTCTGGCATTGGGGGAGCTGGGTGGGGTGGGGCCCCAATGAATCAGCAGGGGAGAGCAGTGGACCTCACCAGACGAATCAGATTCAGATTTGGCCATGTGCATTGGGGATGGGCCCAACACAGGAAAGATGGTGCCTGCCTGCCAGCTGCTCCAGAAAATGGTGAGTGTCCTCCAGCCCTCGCCTTGAAGGCACACACTTCATTCTGCTCCTTTATGCCTCCGAAGCCCTCTGAGGCACTGTCCCTCTGCTGGAGCACAGGGTGAGTGCATACTAGAGAGTGAGTCTGTGTGTGCCCTTTAAGAGGACATCTGGGGTTCCCATAGCCTTCCATTCCACCCAGATGGTCAGAATCTCCACTGTTTTTCACAGCCAGATGTTGTAGGAGCTCTTCTTTCCAGCACCAGTACTCTGGGCTGAAGAGTCCTGTGTGGAGCTGGTACCCCTCACTCCTCTAGGAGAAACCTCCATGGCTTAGATATCCCTCCTGCTTCTCTTGTGCAACTTGTAATATGTGCCTAGAAGTGGCAAATTCAGGGATAGAGAAATGATAAGATGTGGTCTCAGGCTTACAGCCTTTTATCAACAAGGATAGATAGAAAGATAGATGATAGATTAGATAGATAGATAGATTATAGATAGATAGATGATAGATAGATAGATAGATAGATAGATAGATAGATAGATAGATAGATAGATAGACAGATAGATAAAGAGATAGAGAGAGAGATAGAGAGAGAGAGAGATAAATAGAAAAAATGAATTTATCTCCCATCAATCTATCAATAATGTGGTCCTGGTCGCTGAGGAAGCAATTGATGGAAAAAGTCAATGATTCTGACCCAGTTTGGAATATTAGTGCTAAATGAAGGCGACAGGGAGTTCCTGCAACTCTAGGAAAAGTTCGTACACAAGGCTCAATCTGAACTGGATTCCACAGCATGGGTAGGATTGAGCTTGGTAAGGAGGAAAGAAACTGCATTGTAGTGTTAGGAAAAATGTGAACAAATGCTAAGACATGAAGAAGTTGAGGGAGAGAGTGGGCCAGTGAGTTCATCAGTCCTGCTCACATGGAGGATCTAAATATTCCAGATTTCCAAGGGGAAAGCTATAGGGTAGGATGAGGCCATATTATCCAGGACCAGAAATGACTGGCTGTGGAGGTGAGATTTTATTCTGAATGTAAAATAGACCTGAATCTTCACCAGTTTCAATAAATAAGTTTTTGTGCAAGAAGCAGACCATGCTAATGCTGGAATGTCTCCTCCTCTCCCCTCACTCCCAGTTTGAATTTCTTTCTAAGAAATCTATAAACATTTGATTTGATCTCAGCACATTGCATGGTTGGCATCCCAGCTCTACCATTTAACCTTGAGCAGAGGAAGACCTCATATGAGCATTTGGTCCTGAAGAGGACTTGTAAGGCAAAAATCGAGTAGGGTCAACCTTAGCCTTGCACATACTTAAGAAGGCCCCTTGTGGGGACTGCCATTTTTCCTCTTTCAATATGCTGGAACGGCCAGTTTTTCTGTGTTGAAACAGATCACTAGCTTTTTTTTATTTTCTTATTTTTTTTTCTTTTTCTTTTATTTTGCTTGAGTGATGATGAAGTAATTGAATATTTTAGGAACTTGGTGTATGGAGAATATGAACTTTTTAACATCAGAATCACACTTACTTTGGCAGCAGGCTCAAGCATGAGAGACGCCTGGGAACAGAATCTGATGAGGGCAACTGGGCTTTTTCTCTCGCTTTCTGTTCACTCGGGGGCAGGCCCTCCGTGTCTGGAGAAGAGAGCAGGACAGGCTGCACTATTAAATTATCTCTCTCTCTTTGCCAAGCACACAGGGTTCAATTCTAGTTATTTTTACAGGCTTATCATGTGGCTCCACTTTGCATGTGCTGTCTTATTTAATTCTCACTATAACCGTATTAAGTAAGCATCATTACAAACCTCATTTTATAGATGAAGAAACTGAGGCCTGGAGAATTTAGAGAACCAACAGCAACAACTTGTTAAGTGGCAGAACTGGGATTTGAACCCAGATTTGTTTGACTTAAGGAATGGCTGGTCATGTAACCTTGGGCTAGGAATATAATTTCATATTACATTATCATTATAAATACCATACATTTATTAACTATTAATATATAAATTATATACTAATATAGTAATAGGTATATAATCTATTGCATATTAATATACGTAACAATAATATATATTATTACAGCCACTATATTATGATCTGTAAATTGAGGACCATAGCACTACCTCATAGGGAGGACCTATGGGATAATATAAAGAAAGCACTCTCACTCATCATTGCATCTTCTATAGAATAGCTATTATTGTTGCTGTCATCATTATATACATATAAGAGAAATGGAAATCAAAAGCCTTTTGAGATATGGTCCCCACCACCCACAGAAGCTAGTGTGACTGGATCAAGGTATACACATGAAAGATATAAACAAAGGCACATAATGACACACCCAGAGAAGTCATTCAGCAAAAAGGTGTCAGGTACTCCCAGAAAGAGCATCATGTGGGCTGGTAATGGCGGGCAAGGTGGCACTTAGTGTGCATGTTGAAGAAAGTGGCTAGATGCAGATGGTGGGGGTAGAAAACTAGCATGGGCAAAGTTTTGAAGCTAGGAAGTAGCCTGGTATACCCAGTAAACTAGAAGAATACAAGGATTTCATCACAGCATTGTTTATAACACTGAAGAAAATGCAAAACAGGAGGGAATTCATTGGTTATGATCTATCCATAGAATAACATACAATATAGCCTTATAAGAAGATAAAATCGATCTTTTCTATATGATATAAAATGAAGCCTGCTATTTAGGACTGGATTAAACTCCCGTCCACAAACACTCACAGTTCCTTGTCTTTCTCTGTTGCGCTCATCACATTTTAAAATATCATTTACAATACGATTGATTGAATAATGCTTGTATTCTCCCTATTAGATGATAAGTACCATGAGGATAAGAACCGTAGATCCTTATGCTATATTCCCATCATTTAGCCTAGTCTGTAGCGAGCACTCATTCAAATTGTTCAAATTGATGCATACATGCATAAATGAAAGAAGTGAATCTACATCAAATACACAAGTAAAAAAACATCAACTATAAATAACATATATAGTTAGGATGACAAGTCCAATCAATCCATTGGTAGTGTTTGTTCAGGTACAGGGAGGAAAGACAGCGTGGGGGAGAAATGTTTGTCACCAGCGCCCCATCCTGTGTGGCAGCGCATTCCTAGACTGGATTAAACCAGGAACATAAGTATACTGTGTACTAAGGGTGTGGTATGATACACAACTTATCTGGAATATTATTCACTAAATATTTGCAGTGGTTGCCACTGGATGGTCTGGACTTCTTTTAGATTTGTTTTTATTGATTTAATTTTCTGCTGAGTGTCCACGACCTTTCTGACCAAGACAAAGGAGGCTATTTTCATTTTAGAGCCTCTCACCTCGTCTGACACTGTTTCTGCTTCATATCCTTCCTCTCTCTCCTCCTCCTCCCTGAGTCCTACCCAATCTGAGAGACTTTTGTTCCCCACAGAAGCATAAAGACCCTTCACTGCATGACTGACCTCCAATCGCCAACCTCCTTGCTAATTACCACTCATGTTAGGAAGGTGAGAGCGACTGTCCACCTGAGTGGAGATGGGGAAAACTTTGCCTCATGAATATGCAGTGAATTCAAGACAGCCCATCAGCCCTTGAGCAGCAGGATGGAGAGCTCCTGTGAGGCCTGATATGACAGAGGGAAGGAGGCAGAAAATTCAAATATAGTAGTTTATGGAACAGAAGAATACCCAGAGCCAACAGGCTAGGAGAAATTAAACTGAAAAAATGATTAAAGGTTCGCTGACATTCCACTCAACCAAAGGCATTCTTTATTCTAAGGAGATAATAGCTAGCTACAAAACAGCTGTCTTGTGATGCTATTCAGTTCTGCTGCTACCACCAGCATAGGAGAGGCCTAATGCAGCCCACAATGTCACCTAGAATGTCACTGATTATTCCTTTAGGGCAGCAGAATAAGCCCAGGGTGTCTGGCTGCGAGTTCCCAGAGCTGCCTGCCATGAAGACATGGGGCTTATAGACTGTAAATGCTCCGAATGAAGGCATCCACCTTGACTTTCAGTTGCTTCCCAAGGTCTGGTTTCAGATCATCCATGTCATAGGATGTTAATGGTCATCCTGCATAGAAAGGGAGTTTAGTAAACAAGTTCCAGATGTGCTAGTTGAACCATGACCACTGTTTTATGTCTTGTGGGACTTGGGTACAGAGCCTCCGTGATACTGACACATATGCACGGAGTCTCACACGGGCCACGGGACTGACGTTGTTTCCCAAACGCATCTGACCAGAGAATCCTTTTCTCATGGCGTGTCTGGATGGACAAACATTTCAAAGAGCAGATTTTAAGAAATGCTGCTGTAGAGATTTCTGGGTAAGTCAGAGGCACTCCCCAGAAATATTTTCGAAATGGGTTAAGGGGTCCTTTGTGTCTGATTCTTTTGCAGCATTTAACATCACTTTGGCAAGTGAATTGCCACAAGAAAAAGAAAAAGCCTACAACTTTTAGAAATGCAGCACTAATTTTTTTTCTGAATTGGTAATGTGCAACAAGGCTGACTAGAAAAGTATAATCTTGTAAAGTGAACCCCATTGTCCCAGCATTTTCCAATACAAACCCTATCTGAGATAGGAGTTTCCTTCTTCGGCCAAGTTAGATGCCTATTTCAAAGTAGAGGTGGTGCCGCAGCCATTCTAAAGCAAGAATCCTCTTCTCTTAGAAATGCTAGCATGACCAATACCCTCCCTTCCCATCCCAGCTTTTCAGTCTTGATTTGCAATTACTTAGTACTTTTTCAAAATCTGGAAATTCTCCTTCCCTGTCTGCTAAGTCAGAATTTCATGTCTATGGAGACCCTCATTTTCCAGTTGCAGCTTCCAGAACACCATCACTATATCTAAAGAAGAGTTTCTCATAATTTGAGTATAATACATAGTGTAAATAAATCAAATGTGATAGTAAGTAGTAGGGAAAGGGAAGGGTTAATTTGGGACTTTATCTTGAAAAAAATCGGTTATTAATATAACCTCGTGTGTGTTACATGCAGTTGAGTTGGCTCTGGCTCCTGGTGACCCTATGAATGAGTGATGTCCACATTGTCCTGTCCTCAACAGCCCTGCTCAGCTCCTGCAGACTCAGCCTATGGCTTCTTTTATGGAGTCAATCCATCTCACATTTAGTCTTCCCCTTTTCCTGCTGCCTTCTGTTTTCCCAGCATTATTGTCTTCTCCAAAGAACACTGCCTTCTCAGGATGTGCCCCAAGTAGGACAGCTGTAGTTTTATCATTTTCCCCACCAATGATGCTTTAGGTTTAATTTGCTATAGGACCTCCATCTTCATCTTCTGGTGGTCCAGGACTCTCTTCCAACCATATTTCAAATGAATCAATTTTTTGCCTACCAGCCTCTTCACTGTCCAATTTTCATATCCATACATAGTAGAAATTAGGAATATAACAGTGTGGATAATCTTAGCCTTGTTCTCTAATGACACATCTTTACCCTTGGTGATTTTGCCTAATTGTTGCCCTTCCCACTCTCAGCCTCCTCGTCATTTCTTGGCTGCAGTCTCCATTTGAATTGAAGACTAAACCAAGGTAAGCAAAATCTTTAACACTTTCGATGTCTTCTTGTCCATGTTAAAGTTGTGTATTGCTTCTGTAGTCATGATTTTTGTCTTCCTGATGTTTAAATGCAGTCCTGTTTTGTCACTTTCTTCTTTCACTCTCATCAGTAGTCATATTAAATCATTGCAATTATACTTTCTGCCAGTGAGATGGTGTCAACTGAATATCTTAAGATATTGATATTTCTTCCACCAATTTTCATTCCTCCTTCCTCTGAACCTACCCCAGTTTCTCGTATATGTTCTTCATACAGATTAAACAAATAGGGAGTTAAAAGGCATCCCTGTCTGAGACCTTTACATCTAGAAAACCATTCTGTTCTCCATGTTCTCTCCTGAAAGTGGCTTCCTTTCCACACTACAAGTTACGCATTGGACAATCATGTGCTGAGGCACATCCACTTATTTCAGAGCAACCCATAGCTTTTCATGATCCGTGCAGTCAAAGGCTGTACTGTAGTGCGTGGATCCCAACCACAAGTGCTCGGGTCCATGGTGTCACAATGACCAAACACCTATGAAATGTAAGCACCCCTGTGGGCAACATTAGCTTAGACTTTTATATTTAACTAAGCATAATTTATAATTATAACAGTATGTACATTTGGGGGGCACTATTTTATGATAGCACCAAACTACACTCTTAACTTCACAGCTAACTTTCATATCATAGTCATAAATATTTTGCAAATATATTTCAGAGGTTCATCAAACTTTCAAGCATCCTCTCATGATTCTTTGCTATTCACATCTTTCTGTTCTGAAATGCTCCTTCATATTGATTTTCTCTTTCCTTATTAACTGGCCTAGTTCTGCCAGATTCTCTTTATCAATGGTTTTATATGATTCAAAAGCAGTTCTCATACTCTCCAAAATGCAGTTTTTGAACATCACTTTCATCAATTTCATGAAATTCGGCTCCTTTTCCAAGATATACAATTTCACTTTTTGACAAATATAAATTGTTCTGCTGGATGTTTAAACATCCATGAGAGTGACCACAAAGACGTAAGGAGCAGTTAGTGCTAAGTAGAAAGGGATGACTGAGTGGAGTCAAATCTGACAAGTAATTATTACCAATATTTTTGTACTACAATGATATCTGTTATTTGTGCAAACCTGGTTACTTAGAGGACTTTGAATCATGCAGAGCCTTTGAAATGAATATGAAAATTGTTAAATCATAAACAACTAATGCATTTTTCAGCTTGCAATTTTACAAATCTGATAGATAAGAAATATCAGATTTCTGTAGCATCTGTGGTAACTTCTCTTTCGTTTCTGATTTTGTTTATATGTGTATTTTCTCTTTTTATCTTAGTGAGCCTAGCCAAGGGTTTGACAATTTTATTAATCTTTTCAAAGAACAAGCTGTTTGTTGCATTAATTTTTTCTATTGTGTTTTTGTTCCCTATTCCATTTAGTTCTGCTCTGATTTTTTTTTTTATTTCCTTCCTTCTGCTAACTTTGGGTTTCATTTGTTCTTCTTTTTCTAGTTATTATGAACAAGAGGAAAATCTGAAGTGATTTATTGGATATCAGTTAAATTCAAAACTCAGAAGTTTATGGCCTTTTAAGAGGAAAAAGAAAACACATTAAAATCTACTTAGATGATAAAAAATCAGAGCCCTCTACTTCCATCTCTTGTATTTCACTTGAGTCTCTTTTGCATCCAATAGGTAACAGTCCAGCTTAAAAACATTCAAAGGTGGTACATTTACTTGTTTCTAGAAGGTGGAAAAAAAAAGGCAAAATTAGTCTATGCTGTTAGAAATCAGGATAGTGGTTATATTTCTTCTATAAGAAATATTTGCTTTTTCTCCCATTTGTTTGTTTATTCAAAAATTTATTTATATTTCTATGGGCTCATGCATATTGATTTTACACTCTGGGTTACAATCTAATACTATTTATTTTTTGCTCAAATTTTTCTTGTTCCCCAGATTTATTGAGATATAACTGACAAATAAAATTGTAAGATACTTTATGTGATAATTTGACAGGACTGTACATTGTGAAAGGATTCCCCCTATCAAATGAATTAACACTTTATCACCTCACGTATTTAGTTTTGTGTGTGTGTGTGTGTGTGTGTGTGTGTGAACATTGCAATTATACAATAGAATTAACGAAAGTCACCATGTTATACATTAGATCCTCAGAACTTATTAATCTTATAACTGAAAGTTTATGCCCTGTTGGATGCAGAGGGCCAGCTATATGCTTTGTTCTATTCCATTTAATAGAAGAGAATTTAGCATCCTCAGATTTTAGTATCTGTGGGGTTTCCTGGAATCAATTCCCCACATGTGTATAAGTGAATCCACACAGTTCAAACCGGAGTTGTTCAAAGGTCATCTATATTTTTAATCTGCAGTTTGCAATCTGCATATGTGAAGGGCAGACTTAAATTATACATAAATTTTCAACATTACAAGTAGTCTGCACCCCTAATCACTACATTGAACAAGGGTCAACTATATGGCCATTTTCATTTGATCAAGGTATTTTTTTTATTATTTTTCTTTTAATTTGTTTTTGACCCATTGGTTGTTCAGTAGCATGTTGTTTAATCATTACATATTTCTGACTTTTTCAGTTTTCTTCTTGTAATTGATTTCTAGTTTCAGTCCATTGTAGTCAGAAAAGATGCTTGATATGATTTTAATTTTCTTAAATGTATTAAGACTTGTTTTGTGGCCTAACATATGCTCTATCCTGGAAAACGTTCCATGTGCGCTTGAGAAGAATGTACGTTCTGTTACTTTCGGATGGAATATTCTGTATATATCTGTTAAGTTCATGTGATCTAACATGTTATTTAAGATTGATGCTTCCTTATTGGGTTTCTGTCTGAATGATCTTCCACTGATGAAAGTGGGGTATTAAAGTCTCCTACTATTTTGTATTGCTATCAATTTCTCCTTTTTGGTCTGTTAATACTTGCTCTATATATTCAGGTGCTCCTATGTTGGGTGCATAGACATTTACAAATGTTACATCCTCTTGTTTGATTGACCCCTTTGTCATTATGAAATGTCCTTCTTTCTCTCTTATTATAGTCCTTGTTTTAAAGTCTGTTTTTTCTGATAGTATATCAACCCCAGCTTTATTTTGGTTTCCATTTGCATGGAATATTTTTTCCACCCCTTTACTTTCAGTCTCTGTCCTTACATTTGAAGTGAGTCTGTTATAGGCAGCATATAGATATTTTTTTTAATCCACCCAGCTACTCTATGTCTTTTGATTAGAGAATTTAGTTTATTGATAAGTATATACTTATTGCCATTTTGTTAATTGTTTTCTAGCTACTTTGTAGTTCCTGTCCCTTTCTTTTTCACTTGCTTTTTTCTTATGTGGTTTGTGATGACTTTCTTTAGTGGAATGCTTTGAGTCCTTTCTTTTTCTATTTTCTGTATCTACTATACATTTTTGGCTTTGTAGTTACCATAAGGCTTATATATAGCAACTTACATATATAACAGTCTATTTTAAGTTTATCACAGCTTAAGTCTGAACACATTCTAAAGCTGTATAATTTCACCCCCCACACACACATTTTATATTTTTGATGTCATATTTTACATCTTTGTATCTTGTGTATTCCTTAACTAATGTAGTTATAGCTATTTTTCTGCTTTTGTCTTGTCTAGACAACTTTTTCCCTCTTTAAATCTGAATGACAGCTTTGCTGGACAGAGTATGCTTGAGTGGAAGTATTTCTTCTTACAATGCTTTGAATATATGGAGCCACTCCCTTACAATCTACAAAGTTTCAGCTGAAAAACCTGCTGATCGTCTTATGGTATTTCCCTTGTACATAACAAGTTATTTTTCTATTGGTGCTTTTAAGATTCAATCCTTTTAACATTTTAATTATAATGTGTCTTGGTGTGGGCCTCTTTGGGTTCATCTTGTTTGGGACTCTCTGGGATTTGTGGGTCTAGATATCTGTTTTCTTCTCTAGGTTATAGAAGTTTTAAACCATTATTTCTTCCAATAAATTTTCTGTCACTTTCTCTCTCTCTTCTCCTTCTGAGACCTCTATAACACGAATGTTGATCTCCTGATGTTGTTCCATAAGACCCTTATGCTACTTTCACTTTTTTAAAACTTCTTTTTTATTTTTGTTACTCTAATTGGTGATTTCCTCTGCCCTGTCTTTGAGGTTACTGTTCCTTTCCTCTGCTTCCTCTAGTCTGCTGTTGAACCCCTCCAGTGTAGTTTTTAGTTTAGTTGTATGCTTCAGCTCTGTGACTTCTATATGGTATTTTCTTCTGTTTTTCTCTCTTTGTCGATACCCTCACTATTGAAATCCATGCTTCTCCTTTGTTCAGTAAGTATGTTTATAGCCATTGTTTTCAACCCTTTATCTCCATTTCATTAAGGACTTTTTCTGAGGTTTTATCTAATTCCTTTGTTTGGAACATATTTCTATGTTTCTTTATTTTCCTAAAAATTCTGTGTTGATTTTTATGCATTAGATAAAATAGCCAACTCCATTAATTTTGAAGGAGATGACTTGGGTAGGACATGAATCTTATCATTCAACCCTGCCCTCCCTCTTCATTGTCTCTCAAATCTTTGTGATTGTCCAAGAAACCCATTTATTTTTAGTGACTCTCAGTAGTGGAGGGTATTCCAAAACCTGTCAAAGTTCCACAGGGGAGTATCTCAGTTCACACTTAGATTAACTTGATTGGAAGTCAGACCCTCAGGCAGCAGCTTTTAAAGTATTCATGTGGCATCCCCTGGGTGGCAGCCACAAAAAACAGGACACCAGATATGTGTACAAACTTCTTTCCAGGAGATACTGGTGCTCTGGAGTGTGGTGGAGGGAGAGTGCAAAAATAGTGTCCACCCTTCAAGGACTCTGGAGAGGATTACAGTGGCCCCTTACCTGTGTGTTTAATTAGAAGCCTGCCCCTCAGAACTATGGATGTAAGCAGCTATGAATGTAAGCTAGAAGGCCTCCTTCACAGAAAGACTGGGCACCTCAGTCTGTTGCTTCTTGTACCCTGGGGGTGGTAGCTGGCTAAGTACTCTTTCTCCATTGGTTACACTTCTGTCGGTCCCATGAGCATAAGCCCCACTAGCCACTGGAGCCAGGCAACATAGAGGTGACCCTTGAGCAGCTGCCGTAAGAACTGGTACACCAAGGGAGAGAGTACAAGCTCCTTGCCATGAGATACCAACGAGCTGAAGCAAAGCAGAAGGAGAATACAAAGATGATGACCACCAGCCTCCATCCCGAAGAAAACCTCAATAAACCCCTAAATATGTATTTTAAATGCATGTTAAAACAGAAGACTGCTCTTCTGGCCAAAGCTCCAGGACAAGCAAATAGGCCTCTTTCACAGAAAGACTGGGAGTGTATTTCACTCTATTGTCTGTGCAGTACCATGGTGATGGTAGCCCGCCAAGAACTATCGCTTGTTACAGTCCCATAGAACCCAGAAACACAAGCCCTTCTGGCCACCAGTGCCAGGCAGCAACCACAAAAATCAGGGCACCAGACATGTGAAATCTCCTGTCTGGGAGACACTAATACTCTGGAGTGTGGCAGAGAGAAAGCTCAAAGATTGCCCCCACCCTCTGAGATCTCTGGAAAGGATTACAGTAGGCCCTTAGATGTGTATTTAATTAGAAGTCTGCCCCTCATTCCACAGCTCTGAAGATAAGCTAATAGGCCTCTTGCACATAAAGACTAGGCTCTTCCAACTGTTGCCTCTTGCTGTGCCCTCAGGGTGGTAGCTGTTGAAGGAACTCTTTTCCCACTGATTACATTATGTGGGACCTCAAAGCAGGTACAAGCTCCTTTCCAAGACACACTGGTGAGCTGGAGCGAGGCAGAAGGACAACACAAAGATCATACTCACCAGCCTTTCTCCTCAGAGTACCCCAGCAAGGCCTGAGGTTTGGGGTACCTCATGTGGGGTTCACCCCAGAAAGAAGCTCCAGGTTTTGAGTTCTGTCCTGATTATGTTCTCTACACCAGGGATGGGATTAATGGAAAGATTATGTCTCAGTCTATCCTACTGGCTTTGATGTTTTCCCAACGTGTAGGAGTCACTCAGCTAATTTGGGGATTTTTTTTTTCAAGGGAAATTTTTCCATATGTAGCCTTAGATTTGGTGTGTTCATGATTGGTGGTGAGTTCAGGCTCTTCCTACATCGCCATCTTGAACCAGAACCCTCCTTCTTTGTTAAGGCTGAATAATATTCATACGTATCTATATATGTATATCTATATCTATCTATCTATCTGTCTGTCATCTATCATCTATCACATTTTCTTTATCCATTCATCTATCAACAGTCACTTAGATTGTTCACATACCTTAGGTATTGTGAATGAACGTGAGAGTACAGATATCTATTCGCAATAATAATTTCATTTCTTTTGGATATATACCTGGAAGTGGAATTGCTGGATCACATGATAGTTCTATTGTTAATTTCTTGAGGAACCTCCATAATACTCTCCATAGTGGCTGCACCAGTTTACATTCCCACCAAGAGTGCACAAGTTTTCCCTATTCTCTATATTCTCACCAACACTTGTTATTTCTTGTCTCGTTGATGATAGCCATTCTAACAGGTGTGAGCTGATATCTCATTGTGGTTTTGATTTGCATTTTCTTGATGGTTAGTGATACTGAGCACTTTCTTGTGAACTTATTAGCCATTTGTGTATCTTCTTTAGAAAAATGTTTATGTAGGTTCCTTGCTCATTTGTTAATTGGCTTATTTGCTTTTGTTTTGTTTTTCTGCTACTGAGTTGTATGAGTTCCTTGTATATTTTGGATATTAATATTTTATTGGATACATGGTTTGCAAATACTTTCTTCCATTCAGTAGGTGTCTTTTCGTTTTGTTGATGGTTTCCTTTGCTGTACAAAAGCTTTTATAGTTTGATGTTGTTCCACTTGTTGACTTTGCTTTCAGTGTCAAATCCAAAAAAAATCACTGCCAAGACCAATATCGGTGAGCTTACCCCCTGTTTTCTTCCAGGAATTTTACAGTTTCAGGTCTTACCTTTAGGAGTTTTAGAGTTTTAGGTCTTACTCAAATTATTCTATCTTTGAGCATCAAAAACATTTTCAGGTTGGCTCCTGTATCCTTTGACATGCCACCTACTCTTGTTTTTTGAACACTTACTCAATTTCTGGTAATACAAGATGCTACAGGCTTATCTTATGTTTTCCCTGCCCCAGTCCTAACATCAGTTATTTCTCCAAAAGTCTTGGTTTCTTTATTGAATTATATCACATATAAGCTTCTTGAAGACAAGAATCTTGTTTTTCACATTTCAATCCCTATAAGTGTCCTTGGCACCTAGTAAGCACTGGATTAGTTCTTGTAGAATAAATACTTTAATGACAGAAGGGGGTATTTTAACTTCATCAAATGTTCAGTAGCTTCTAGATATATCATGTCTTAGCTAATAATCTATAAGAAAAGGAATTGATGAGTTTGAGCTCTGGTTGCAGTCTGCCTGCTTAACTTCTTTGTGCCTTATTTCTTTATCTATAAAATGGTGATAATAAAAACACCTACTAGAACTGTTATGAGCTAATTAAATGAGCCAATCCATATAAGGCACTTAGAAGAGTATCTGGCACATAGTAAGTGGTTCAATAAATATTAGATATTATATCCTTAATGTGCTATACTAAAATATGACCTGCATGTTGGTTTTTGGAATCTTCCATCTATAGCCTATGACAGCACCTATTGATTTACACTAATTCTCCATTTTAATATGTTCATCAGAGTCAAAGCTAGCCTTCATCTCACTTTGTGCTATCGTCTGAGAAATAGAAGTAATCACACCCTCATATCCAACTGAGGGGGAAAATAGGGAATCAGATAGCAAGTAATAACTGAAGATTTATTACTGGTAACACTGGCTTTTATTATTGAACATGGACCTGAGGCCCAAATGGCCTCTCTACTCCTTCCTGTAGGGCTAGACTTGGGACCTGCATGGGAATGGTAGGCTCCCCAGAGAATCAAGAAAAATGATGCTGCCCTACTTTCAGTTGAGACTGGAAAGCTCAAAAGACAGGCCATATGTGTGCAGCAAAATTTAATACCTGAACCCTGCACAGGATGGAACTGCAGACCAAAGAATGTCAGGCTCAGGCTGAATCATCACTCACAGAAACTACCCTTCTTCATATGGGGAGAAGACAGTGAGGAATGGAGTAAAGACAGCAGTTTACACTCAATACTTCAGAGTGAGCTTATGTTCTCATTCATTGGACTTGCACTAATGACAGGAGAGGAAGAAAGTGGTCTTTCATATCTCCCACCCCCTTCCTGTAAAGTGTGAATCATAGGAAACACAAATATCCCTTCCTACAAGATAACAGGATTATGTCACACATAAAGAATTTCAGCCATTGCAAAAGTCTTCTCTGAGTCACCTGAACCAGAAAAAAATGCAAGAATTTGATTTATTTGATTTTTCTCTTTTTAAACTCTAATTGCATCCTTAGACCCAAAACAAATATTATGCATGGAAGTCAGTTGCTTAGTTCACACAAGAGCAGTTTTTTTTTTTTCATTACATAAATTCAAGTTAGGATAGGTGGGGAAACTTAGGTAAGAACCACAGGCCTCCTTCTCAGTGTTGATCCCCTGACCTGAACAGTGCTTTCTCCAGGCTTTCATGAATGGACTGATTGGCCATCCCGAACCCATTGGCATGAATGTGACCAAGGACATTAAACTCAAGAACTGGGCTTGCAAATAGGTGGCATGTCACCTGTCAATGCTGATGGATTGTGAGTGGTTGTTTGGAGTCTGATGCTGACAATTTTTGAGGCCACTTTTGTGCTCAGTAGGAAAGAAAAGATGAGCATGAAATCTGCCATTAGTTTGACAAGGCAGATCTTGCTTTTTCTAATTCTTGTATATTCTAGTCAGTGTCACATGTTGGCTTTCATGCTACTTTCCCCACTTACCGAAATCTCAAAATGCTCAAATATTTGTTGCCTCTTTCTTTGATGGACTCATTCTTGGGAAGGTGAAATATATGAGACAGAATTTATGACAAAGATCAAGAACTGAAATAACTACCAGGCAGGTAACATTACTAGGCCAGAAATATAAATTGGTTGGAGTAACAATAAAATGAACACATAGATTTGCCACAAAGTGAAATAAACGACATATTACCAGAACCACTGGACCTCCTGTATGGCCATCTTCAGTTGTATTCCATTTTATTATTCATTTCTTTAATTTTTTTTTCACTTCTTCTTAAAGATGTCCCCTTTAACATTTTTTATAATACTCATTTGATGGTGATGAACTCCTTTAGTTTTATCTTGTCTGGAAAGATTTTTATCTGTCCTTCAATTCTAAATGATAACTTTGCTGGATAGAGTAGTTTTGCTTGTAGATACTTGCTTTTCATCACTTTGACTATTTTGTGCCAATGCTTTCTAGCCTGCAAAGTTTCTGTTGAGAAATCAGCTGACAGTCTGATTTCTGGAAGCTCCCTTGTAGGCAACTGACTGCTTTTGTCTTGCTGATTTTAAGATTCTGTCTGTCTTTAACCTTTGTCATTTTAATTATGATATGTCTTGGTGTGGACCTCTTTGGGTTCATCTTGTTTAGGACTCTCTGTACTTCCTGGGCTTGTATGTCGATTTCCTTCATCAGGTTAGGGAAGTTTTCCATCATTGTTTCTCCCAATAGATTCTCACTCTCTTGCTAATTTTTTATGTGATAAGATATACATAGCATAAATTTATCATTTTGACCTTGGTGAAAGTCACCAAGTCATATTTCTGGCCTAGTCAGCTACTGCCTGTGCCCTGCCTGGGGCCACTTGACATGAGCTACAAAGTGATTGGCAGGTGGTTGCCACTTGTGCTGGGCTTGGTGCCTGGGAGAAGATAATCTGTGAACTGAGTCTGGATGCCACTAATTCAGGGCTTGAGGCTGCTTAGCAAGAGGTACTGGGCATGCCAAGGCCAGATGCTGCTTGTTTGGGGTTTGGGAAGCTTTGAGAGATTCTAGAAAAGTCCACAGCATGAGCTAAGACAGTCTTATGTCTTGTATAGAAAAGTCACTGGAAGGATCTTGCATGGGCCTGCAAGTTGGGTGGTGTGGGGGTCTCAGGAAATCACCAGGGTGAGATGAACAGTGTTAGCCAGGTTGACAGAGACTCAGATATGGTGTCCGCCTGTGCATGGAGTCTTGGTGAAGGGAGGGCTCAAAAAAGGAACAATGGCTTCTGACAGCATATCTGTCTGGAAGAAATCTGCCCCTCCAGCCCTTCCCCTGAAGTCGTACAATTCAGTTCCTCTCCATATGTCCCTGGCACTTTTTAAGCTGCTGCCCCAGCTCTGGAGCTCAGACCGAGTCTGTCAGCCAGCAAATCTGTGCATGGGCCCTTTAAGAGGAATGCCTGGGACTCCAGCAGCCCTCCATCTCACTCAGCCACAACTTCCACTGCATTTTACAGCCAGAAGTTATGAGGACTTCATTTCCTGACAGTGGAACCCTGGACTGGGGAGCCTGGTGTGGGACCCCTTATTCTTCAGAGCTCAGCGTGGACCTCTACGGCTGAGATATCACTCCCAATTTTTAACCACCACACGTAGGAGTAGGTCCAACCTGTTCTGCATCAACGCCTCTCCTACCAGTCTTGATGTAGCTTCTTTTGTATATCCTTAGTTGTAGGACTTCTGTTCAGCTAGACTTCAGGTGCTTCTCAATGATGGTTGTTCTATGATTTAGTTCTAATTTTGATGTGGTCATGGGAGAAGGTGAGCACAACATTAGCCTACTCTGCCATCTTGACCAGAAACCCCTCCTTCTTTCTTATTGAAATAAGTAGGATCTCCAGGACTATTTTGAATAATAGTGATGAAAGAAAACATCAATGTCTTGTGTTTTTTCTTTTTCTTCTCTTTATCTTAAACACTTCTAAAATTTTTCCATTACATATGATCTTATAGTTTCTGTTTCTTAGCTATTTTCAAGTTGAAGATATTTATATGTTGATCCAGAGATAGATGATAGATGATAGCTAGATCACAGATAGATGATAGAAACTGATGATGATGGGTAGATTGATTTTGATCAGCATATATAGTCACTAATAGTTGTTGAAGTTTATCAGAATTTTATGTTTGTTCTTAATCCAGTCATTTTCCCTTTTAATTCATATTCTGAAGTCAGACCATCCCTGTATTCTAGAACAAAGACCTGTTTGATAGAGATATGTTTATAATACATTTTTATTAATTCAACTCTATTTTATTTAGTATTCTCACATAAATATTCTTAAGAGAAATAGGCTTATAAATTTTTTCTTGTTTTATCTTTATCATATTTTGGAATCAAGGATATGCTTGACATAAAATAGTTATCCAATTTTTTTTCACTCTCCTCTTTATTCTCCTAGAAAAACCACAGTTAGGTAATAATCATCTGTTCTTTGAAATTTTGGAAGAATTCACCTATAAAATCATTTGGATCTGGGCATATTATGGAAGTGGGTAGATCTTAAATTATCATTGCAATTTCTATCCTCCTTTCTATTTTTCTATTGTGTCAAAATGTTTATTTTGTCCATCCAATTTTATTGACACTGGGTTGTTCACAGTTTTCCCTTTAATCTCTGTAGTTATTCCCCCTTTCCTCATTCTATACTTTGTTTTTCTTAAATCTTTTCTCCTTCATGTACATGATCAGTCTTGCCAAAGGTTTATCTTTTTTATTTTTTCAATGTACTTTTATTTTGTTCATCTTCTTTATTTTTCCTCTCTGTTACATAGACATCTATTCTTATTTTTAGTGTATCCTTACTTCTATATATCCACCCATTTGCTCAATTTCCTTTCTTAACTTACTTTTTGAACAGTTTTATTATCATGTAATTGACAGAATAACCTGTGCACGGGTGAAGTATACAATGTGATGAGACTTGACATATGTGTATAACCATGAGATGATCATCTCAGTGAAAACAGTGAACACATCCAGAACACCCACAAGTTATCTCCTGTCCCTTTGTAACTAACACCTCCCTCCCACCTATCCCAGCACCCTGGTCCACAGATAACCACTGACCTTTTTTCTGTCATTGTGAATTGTTTGCATTTCATATCCTTTACAAAAGTGGAATCACAATATATGTACACTTTTCTTTGTCTGGCTTGCTTTTCTCAGCTTAATTATTTTAAGATTCATCCGCAGTGTTTGTATCAAGATAAATGTTGTATCGATACTTCATTCCTTTTTATTGCTGGGTAGTATTCCATTATATGGATATACCAATTTAAACAAACTGACTATTGTCTTATTGATAGACATTTCAGTTGTCTTTGGGGTTTATTATCATAAATACAACTGCTATGATGTTTTATGCACAAGTCTTTGTAATCACATATAAAACGTGGGTAAGTATCCAGGAGTGGAATGACTTGATCACGTGGTAGGTATATGATTCATTTTTAAGAAACTTCCAAAATATTTTTCCAAAGTGATTGTATCATTTTACATTCCCACCAGCATTGTATGAGTGTTTCAGTGTGGCAAATGCTTGATGTCATCAGTCTTTTTAATTTTCATTATTTTAATGATGTGTTCTCATGTCCCATTATGGTGATACATCTTTCCATGGCTTATTGTCCATTTGTAAAACTTTTTGATGAAATATCCAAATCTTTTGCTTATTTCTAATGGGGTTGTGAGTTGTGAGGGTTCTTCACATAGTTTGGATACAAGTCCTTCATCAGAGATGTGATTTGCAGATATTTTCTCCCAGTTTGTGGCTTATCTTTTCATTATCTTAGTGTCTTTCACAGAGTAAAAGTTTTTTTAATTTTGATGAAGTTGAATTTATCAAACACTTTTTTTATGATCACCGCTTTAATTTGGCATTAAGAAATCTTTGCCTACCCCAGCCTCACAAAAATTCTTTCTTATGTTTTCTTCTAGAAGTCTTATAGTTTTGGTTACATTTATGTCTATGGCCATCTTGAGTTAATTTTTATATCAAGTATGAGGTATAGACAGAAAATCATTATTTTGCATATGGATACCTGATTATTTCAGCATGATTTATTGAAAGACTGTCCTTTCTCCATTAAAGTGTCTTTACTTTTTTTGTCAAAAAAATCAGTTGTCCATATACTGTGTTTCCCCGAAAATAAGTCATTCTTTTTTTTTTCAATTAAAGTTTATTGGGGTGACAATTGTTAGGAAAGTTACATAGATTTCAGGTGTACAATTTTGTATTACATCATCTATAAATTACATTGTGTGTTCACCACCCAAGATCCATCTTTTTATCTCCATGGATCTTGAGATTATAATGCAATTATTCTTGGTTCCTCTACAAAATGTGTGGGGTTTGCTCTGGTTGCTTTTAAGATTTTTTTTACCACTGGTTTTGAGCAATTTGATTATAATGTGCTTTGGTGTAGTTTTCTTCATGGTTCTAATACTTGGGGCTTATTGAGCTTATTGAATATGGGTTTATAGCTTTCAGTAAATTTGAAAAAAATTAAGTCATTATTTCTTCAAATATTTGTATTTTGGGGATTCAATTTACATGGATATTATATTGCTCAAAGTTGAGCTCCAGCTCACTCATGAACTTTTTTTTCTATTCATTTTTTCCCCTCCCTCCCTCTCTCCCACTTTTTCTTTTTCTTTTCTTCCTTCTTTCCTTCCTTCTTTGTTTCATTCATTCTCTTTCTTTTATTCAGTTTGTCTTCTACTTTTCATTTTGCATAGGTTATTTTATCCATTCTTTTTCTTTCTTTTCTTTTTATTTTTCTTTTATTCATTCTCTCTTCTATTTTTCATTTTGGATAGATTTTAGTTCTATGAGTGAACCTCAGTTCACTAATCTTTTTTTCTACAATGTCTAACCTGCCATTAATCCCATCCACTCTGTTTCTCATCTCAGACATTGTATAAAATAGTTTTTTTTCTCTTCTAGAAGTTCAACTTGAATATTTTTTATGTTTTCTATGTCTCAATTTAACTTTTTAAAGATATGAATTACAGTTATAGTAACTGTTTTAATATCTTTGTCTGCTAATTCAAATCTTTGCTAGTTCTGGGACAGTTTCTATTTATAGGGTTATTTTCTTTTCATATAGGTCATATTTTTCTGCTTCCTTTTATGCTTGGTAAGTTTTTTTGCATACCAGTTGTGAATTTTACCTAGTTAGGTGCTGGATTTCTTTTTTTCTTTTTTTTCCCTACCAATATCCTTGAGATTTGTTCTGGGATGCAGTTAAGTTACTTGAAAATAGCTTGATCCCTTACTGTCTGGCTTTTATAATTTGTTAAGCAGTGCCTGAGCAATATTTACTCTAGGACTAATTAATCTTCACTGCTGAGGCAAGACCCTTTTAAGTACGTTAACCAATGCCTTGCAAGTCTTAGTCTTGAGGTTTTCCAGTATGGCTGATTATAACAGGCACTGTTGCCAGCACTCTCTAATCCACCAACCTCTGCCCGTGTTTCCCCTCCTTCCGCTGCAGGCTGCAAACTCTCTTAAGGCAGCAATCTGGAGTAGTAACAAGGCTCAACTTATTTGTTTCCCATTACTTAAGGATCAATGACTTTTGTTATCTGCTATGCAGTGTCTCAAAAACTGTTTTTTGTTTGTTTGTTGCTTAAGTAGGAGGGCAATTCAATTCCCTGTTATTTCACCCTGGCTGGAAGCAACTAGGTAAAAGTCTTCAACTTTGTGAGTTAAGTTTTTATGCTCCTTTACTTGCCATAAAATATTTTAAAGCTATACAGTTTTACATATGAATTAGCACTTTCACAGTGATTCATTTTCATTGTGATTTTATTTTTATTATGATTTTCATTTAAGTCCGGGTTACTTTATTTCTAGGTTATGATTTTCATTTAAGTTTGGGTTACTTCATTTTTAGGTTACGGAACATTTAACTTATTACGTAAGATAATGTAATTTTTCTTATATTAATTATTTTCCATGGTTAAGGCTTCCTTTATGAATTAGCACATGTTTAATTTGGGGACTGTTCCATGTATGACTAAAATAATGCAGTTTTGTTTGATATACAACTCTCTTCAAACACCATTATTTCTATGAGCTTGAACCTACAAATTTATTCAGATGTTTCATATTTGTGATGATTTTCTTTTCCTGTTAGGCCCAATACATTATGAGAGGAATATGTTAAATCTTTCATCTACAATGTTTTATTTATTTATTTTTTGCTATAACTACTGTGTTTCCCCAAAAATAAGACCTAGCCAGACAATCAACTCTAATGCATCTTTTGGATCAAAAATTAATGTAAGATCCCATCTTATTTTACTAATGTAAGACCAGGTATAATATAATATAACATAACATAACATAACATAATATAATACCGGGTCTTATGTTACTTTTTGCTCCAAAGGACGCATTAGAGCTGATTGTCTGGCTAGGTCTTACTTTCGGGGAAAAACGGTAGTTGTTGGTCAGTGCTTTTTGAGGCTATATTACTAGGTGCATGTTAAATGTTTATTATTATTTTGTCTCCTTTGTTTCTTATTCCTTTGTTAGGCTTATAACTTACCTATTTTTCTGTTGTGATTTTTCTTCCCTCTTCCATTGAAATGGCTGCCACTGTTTACTTTGGGTTCACATTTTCTTGGTCTTTCTTATTCATTGCTTTATTCTCCAACTCTACATCATTTTGTTTAAGTCTCCTTCTTTTAAAGAAACAAACAAACATATTGCTAAATCTTATATTTTTTAATCCAATATCAGTCTCAGTCTTTTGATTTTTGAATTTAATGTTTATATTTACTGTAAAACTATTTTTTTTAAACCTATTTTTGCTATCATGGTTTCTGTTTCTTATATATTCTACCTTCCTCATCTTTTCCCCCCTCATGCTAGTTTGAGTCTTCTACACACCATTTTTTTTATCCCAATGGTTACCCTACTTTTTAAAATTCATATATATGATCATGCTTCTCTATAAAATTCTTGAACTTATAAAAAATGATATATTCTCTCCTGAATAAAAAAATTAACTTATTTTTGCTCTCCCCTTCTTCTTGTTATATTCTCAGACTTGAACTTATACTTCAACACCTGCATGTTGGTATCAAGTAGAATTTAAATCAAGATTACTAAGAATGTATCCTATTTTTGTCCCTGCTATTGTACTCAAAAGTAAGCTTTGCTATGTGATTTACTTACCTTCATTTGTCAAATATAATATTCTCTAGAACTTGTTTTCATTTTTTCTGGAGTACTTTCTCTAGGAGTGTTTTCTAAAAGGTCTATGCTGAAAATCTTTTTTTTTTTTTTTGACCTCATATTTAAATGACAGCTCTCTGTCTTGAATAGTAATTGCATTTCTAAGGTTTCTTGTTTTTTCTGTCTCAGCTCATGCACCCGTATGGATATCAGCTAACTTATTTTGTAAAGTGAACTCTGGGAGGAATGTAGGTCTAAGCCTTGGGGGAGGGGCCTGTAGCATTACAATCTGGCTTGACTGTATCATTTTTTTTTCCCTCTCCCCACCAGCTGAACTTGACCCCCACACAATTTGCTTGTGCCTCCTCTTTGGACACTGCTGTTTTCCAAGAGCAGATTACTTTAGTTGGGATTTCTATACTTCGTGGTTCAGAGGAAGAGAGGAGGAGAAGAAAATGCTCAGGGGAGCCATCCTCTGCCGATAACTTTATTGCCTGTGCCCGACCCTACCTGGGTTCCAGCATTGTTACCCTGTCACCCCTCATTTTCTAAGCTTATATCCACTCCGGATAGCCTCTGGAAGGGAGGTTATGGAAATGCTTTGCATGTTTCTCCTACCACGCCAAGTACCAGGATTCTCTGAGACTTTTCTTAGGCCACCTGCCTAGCACCTCCCTTCCTCATTGTTATCTCCTGGTCAGTCTCTTTTGAATATAAGATATTTTGCCTCTGGGTTAACCCTGGGAAACGTAGCTTATGTCCTTTTAGTTTAATAATTCTTATATATTTATTTGGGGTCTCTGACATTCACCCCAGCAGGGGCACTGTGTTGGGCACTGCTCAGACCCAAGCATCTAAAGTGTAGTTTTTGCTGCTCCAAATTTTCCTTTCTACCTGCTGAACAAACTCAATTCTTTTTAGTTGGGGACACTGCTCTTACATTCTGTTTCCCTACTCAGAGGTTCATAGAAACATTTCTGCTAGGGGTTTTGAGATGCCATTCACAACTCTTCCTTTCCTTAACAAAGTCTAAACCAAGAATCTCTAAGTCCCAGTTCTTAATGAGACTGACGATTTTTAGAATTCCAGATGAATTGTTCCAGTCTCAAATTGTGGCTCTTACATTTTAACCTAAAAAGTTAAAATTTATATCAACCTCAAAAGGTGTCCTCTTTAGAACCTAACCAAGGGAAATCAACTATCTTTTCCCCCACCATTGCCCTCACTTTCTTTCTCACCAATTTTAATTGTGTTGATTATTTATTAGTGGGGTCTGAGATTTTTCTGTGAACTGAGACACCACACAGGTTGCCAAGGTCCAAGTGAGATCAGACACATTTTCCTGAGCCAACTCAGCACACGCCTTTCCTGAAGTGAAGTCATCAAAGGCTCTGGGGTTGCCTAGGAGGAGACCCACCAAAATCAAATTTCTTTTAGACACAATCCATAGTGAATAAAAATTAATCAAATCCTACCATGACTTGCTTTATTCATAATACTTAATGGTCTTGTAATAGGAGTTTTTATTCAGCAGTTAAAGTTCATAAGTGCGGGTTTTACATGAAGATAGGTATTATGCTGATGGTTTAATTACACACCTTTTTGCACACCAAAGGAAATGGGTTATGCAGGCTTTGTAATTAACGAAGGACTTCTGAGAAAAAATGAACCTAGAGTGAATTGATCTTTTTGAAAATTTTTAAATTAGTAATTCTTTGAAAATGTCCAACCTAGGAAATGATACTTGAGGTTACAAGTTGTTTATATATAAACAGCACGAGAGCACATGCACATTCTCTCTTTTTCTCTCTCATCTCTATTATCTATCTATCTATCATCTATCTATCTATCTATCTATCTATCTATCTATCTATCTATCTATCATTACCTATCATCTATCTTCGTCATCTATCTCTCATTACACACACACAACTTTATAGTTCTCATTCTACAAATTAAAGTTTTTGTTTTATGAACTGAACTTAGCACCAAGTAGTAACCACAGCTCCTCTCCTTTAAGCCCAGCATGACAGACTCTCCCCAAAGACATCAATTTTAAATTCATTAAGTAAGTCACCTGATGTTGGGCCAAAACTAATTCAGCTGAATCTCCAAATTCTTTATTTAATTCAATCCAAACTATACACTTTCTTCAAATTATACTGTTTTTATGTGACAAGGATTTTCCACCTTCTCTGTGTTATTAAAACCAAACTTATTTATTTTTTTTCCTGCCCCTAACACATACCTTTGCACATATCCAACCCTAACCTCTTCCTTGACTTCAGACTCCTTTAGTCAGCTGCCTACTCAACATGTCAAGTTTGCTAATCAGGAAGCCTGTTTAGTTTGAAATTCTAGAACAATCTCTTTCTATTACCATAAAGCTGCTCCTCTTGAAGTCTTCTCAGTTGGTAAATGGCTACTCTAGCCTTTCAGTTACCATTCTAAAAAACCTTGGGGTCTCCATTGGCCTTTTTCAGTTCTCAATATCGACATATTATTCAGCAGCAAATTCCACTGGCTCTATTTTCAAAATATAACTCCTTTTCACCACGTCTACTGCTGCTCCCTTAGTCCCAGCCGCTATAGTCTTTCTTGTAACTGATCTTTCTGCTTCCGGACATTACATTTGCTTCCGGACATTTACAATGCAGCAGCCAGAAGAATCCCTTTAAAACCCAAGTCATGGATGTCAGGCTTGTAATCCGAACCTCCAGAGGCTTCGTTCTCACCAAGAAGAAACGCAAATGTCCTCACATTGGGGCCCCTGACGCGCAGCATCACCTGTTGGCCATTGCCTGTCTGTCCTTATTTCTTACAACCCTCTTCCGCAGTCTGTGAGAGCCTCAGAGCCTCTGTCTCTTCTGTTCCCTCTGCCTTGCATGTCCTCGCTTGTTTCCCTCAAATCTTCATTCAAATGTCACCTTATCATTGAGGCTTTTACCATGGCAATGAGCCCACGAGCCCTCTCCTCGGTACTTTCTATTCCACCTCCCTGCTTCATTTCTTCTGCCAACTATTTATCACCATCTACTCTGCTATTTTCTGTTTCCCCTTTCTAGAAAGAAAGCTTTGGGAGGCAGGAATAATTTTCTGCTTTGTTTACTACTGAATCCCCAGAGCCTAATAAGGTGTCTGACATACAGTAGGTGCTCAGTATATCTGCTTGTTAGCTGAATGGTCTATCTCTAAAGTGTGACCAGATTATACGCAGCTGGGGGCTGGGGACTACATCTTTCAATGCTGTGGGCTCAGCACACTGCTTAGCACTATTAGGAGTGGTGGACACCTGTTTTGCCTCCTGAGAACCATTGTTTTTTGAGGGAATAGTTTCACCCTACTCAATGTGATTCTGGCAAACATATTTCCCACTGTCAGTTATTGTGACTGCCTGGGAGAGGAGAGGATGATCTGGGCTGGGACAATCAACGTTCTCCCCTAGATTTCTCTGATGGTGAGAGCAGGGGACATTTGCTCTGGGCTCACAGAAATGGCACTCCCTGCGGTCAGCTTATTGACCACAAAGAGGAAAACAGGGTCAGTATTCAAAATGTTTAATGGCTGATATGGCATGGACAGATCCGTCAGAATTGGACACTGGGGCAAAAGAGTGCCACTACCATACAGCTGTGTGCCAGCTGAGTTCCAGCTGAGGAAACCCACCTATGGTAGGAGAGTGTAGGGTTTATACACAGGGAGATGCAGTGTTTGGGGAGCGGGGTGGGGAAGGGAGGGAGATAGGTAATATGTAGTCTCTGTCTCGAAGAAAGCACACAAACATTTGCCGCACGATGAGTCCCATCCTTCTCTGTTCTTTAGCACCTTTTATATTCTTCATTGATGTGCTTATTTGAAACTATGACGATATTTTTGGAAAAATCACCTTTTGGAGAGCTGTGCTCAAGTGTTAGTGATGCTTCTTCTTTCTGTTTAGCTGTGGTTCTGCATTTGAGCTTCACATTCAGTCAAGCCTGAAGCCAAATTCCCCATGGTCAAGAGGAGAGAAATGATGTAAAATTCATCTAAGCCATTTCCCAATGACTTGGATCGACTGTCCCTTTTCGGCATCTTGGATTATGTTGGGCTTTGTGAGAGCACAAAACACTCGTTTTGCTGCTTGTCCAGCCCCAGACAGGTGCCATTCTTCTCCTTAACACCAATGTGTTTTGCAGTTCTCATTTCATCTGCAAAATGATAGAAGGATAAGGTAGAACACGTATTAGAATGCCACACGATTCTTTCTCATGAAACCGTGATCATGAGTGGTCTAGCTCTTGCTTCCATCTTGAACATCAACTAGCCCATGTCCTTCATGTTCAGAGCACCAGACATATCGGCCTGCTTACAAATCTTTACATTTGGAAGGCTTTTTACTGCCATGCGGCCTTGATGACTGTTATTCACTCTGTGAAATGAGGACTATCTGATTACAAAAGACAGAAAACCAACTCAAACAGGCATGTACAAGAGCATTTATTGGCTCACGTAATTGAAAATCCAGGAGTATATGTCTAGCTTCAGTCATGGCTGGATTCAGGAGCTCAAATGATATGATTGGTGTATCAATTTCTTATTCCCAGTTTTGGTTTCAGTCTCCCCTCCTGGCTTAGCATCTTGGTCTTGGTCTCAGCTTTCAGTTCCGGGCTTCCATCTTTGTCTCTTTCTCTTTTTGTCTCCGTTTTCCCCACTTCCCTTTAATTTGGGTGGGCTCTTTCCATATTACAGCAAAAATAGCCACTAATAGCTGTAAGCTCATCTCTCAGCCAATCAACAATTCCTTCAGAAGGAGTATTTCTCTCCAGAATTTTAATAAAACTCTTGGGATGAGCAAAGAGCAGGTAAGTTAAAGTGCTGATGTGACTGAAGTAACACTGACAGGATGGGAAACGGATGGCTCCCCAACAGAAAAGTGAAGGTGCTGTACTTGAAGAATGGAAATGAATGCTGGTAAACGAAGTCATTGAAAGTCCACATAGCTGATTCTCACTCATCTTTCAGGACTTAGCCTCATGTCTTTGCAGACACATTCCCTGACTCTTCCCCTTAAGAGCACATCTGTCTGTGGATTACATATTTTTGTCACACTTGCAATTTTACGTTGCAGCCTGAGGCTGTTTCACTAAGTCCTGGCCCCCAGGAAGACACGAGGACAGGCAGGGGGTCTGTTTGTTCTCAGAACTCTATCCTGTTTCTTAATGCATTGCATGGCTTACTCTTTGTATTCACTATCTCACTTTGTCATTGTAACGATCTTGTGAGATTTTTACAATGTGAGAATTTGTACTGAAGTGCATAGAGGTTTAAGTAATGTGACCGAAGTTGTTCAGTCCTCAGGAGGCCAAGGCACCCTAATCCTGTCCCTTGGGCTCCACTTCCAGGCCTGTCTATACCAGCTTCCGGCCTCTCGTCCCCCACCAGGCACATTCAGGGTGATCCTGTGGAACAAGACTTAGGGAGCCTGTCCTCAAGGAGCTCACAGCTGCGCTAGTGCCTTCTCCAGGGAGAACGGATCTCAGCAGGAGTGTGGGCTTCTGCACGCAGAGGTTATCTACCTGTTAGAAAGCCTTTGAATGGACTGGACCACCTTAGGAAGATGCGAAGAAGGAGTTGGGCTGCTCAGCATACAGCCAGGAGGGGAAGTCGTCCTCAGAAAGACCCTGTAACACACAACAGAGTCAGTCTTGTCCAGGCCTCAGCATCGTTCTCCTGCTAGGTATCTAATAGAGGGCACACATTTAAATATTTTTCCTCCATATGACTTGATAACTTTGTAATATCTCAAAAATGAACATGAATTTAAAGCTCTATTATCATGGGAGCCTGTTTGATACCTTTATATGAAACTCATGATTTTGTTGAGAGGCTCTGTAGAGACAGGAAGCATGGCGAGGCCTAATAGGTGGGCTGTAGAGTCAGGCATGGGGGCAAATACCAGCTTTCCAGGTTCTTCACCCAACTTTGAGCATGTGAGAAAGCCCCACTGTCTTCATCTGTAAAATGCTGGTGACTACTCCTACCTTGTAGGTTTGGTGTGAGAACCTTGGAAATGAAATTTAGTTTGGTTGGCCACGAGATACAGAAGAACAGTTTACGTGGGCAAGCTCTGGAATCAGACCGCCGGCTTCATGCCACCGCCGTCCTTCCCAGCAGTGTGCCATTTGTTCATTCACTGATGCAACGTGAGCATCCAGTGCTGCTCTGGCTGGGGGTGCAACAGCGACACAGGCAGGGTCTCTGCTCTGCTCGGAGGAGGAAGACGTGCTGTGAGCAGAGACGCAAATGAATATAGATGTCGAGAGATGCTAAGCACGACAGAAACGATAACGTGGGAAGGAGGGTTATAGAGTGTGGAGGGCAGAGTGGTCAGCGGCCACTGACATTGCACAGTCAGGAAAGGCCTGTCTGCTGGGCCACAGGAAGATGGGAGAGTGTGAGGCCTGCAGAGGGTGGGAACAGGACATCACCGTAAAGAAACCTGGAACTCTGAGCATGCGTGGTGTCCAGGAAGAGCAAGGTGCGCAGGGGCTGGAAGAGACCGCTGGAGAGGGGCAGTTTCCTCAGCGGAATGTGACGCTGGCTGAGCAACGCCTGAGGAATTACTGCAGACTGTGTAAAGCACTCGGGTTTGTGACTGGAATTATGATTTTGCCACGTGCTTGATTGATGGGAACTGCAACAGTGACTTTATCCAGTGTTGCTCTATAAGATTTCTTGTTGGCTTTGCTCTGAAGTCTCCTGCCTCTCACACTCTGCTCTATGGCATCTGCTTGGAGCAACTTTCCCCTCCTTCTTAGCTGTCATACTCTGGGACATCCTTTGGGGTTCAGCTACACATTGTGCACTCTGGGAAGCCTCTCTGATTGTCCCCAGTGGAATTAGGTGGTGTTCCTCTATATTCCTATACTTCCCCTCTCATTAGCACTTACCGCATTACCTAATGTTTAATAACTCTCTTCCCAGTGAACCACTGGGTACCATGAGCCCAAGCCTGTTTCTATCTTATCCCCAGTTGTATTTCCAGTGTTGAATTTGAGCAGGGCATTTGATTCTTATTTGTGGATGGATGGATGGATGGAAGCATGCATGCTAGTGAAATTTGCTCCTAACAGGACACGTCACAAAGCAGAATTGAATCAGACAATATTACAATATTGGTGAAATATGGAGTGCCACCCAAACTCCATGCTAACACCATGGATTTCATAAAAAAAAAGAAAAAAGAAAAAAGAAAAAAAATTCCCCAAGGAGGAATATGTCATTAAATTTTTAGAATTTTAAAATTGGAAGGAATGCTTTTTATCATTTAGTTAAATGTCCTTAATTAAAAGAAAGCTGAGGAACAAGATGAAGTAACTTGCTAAAGTCACCCCAGTTTGTTATGGTCAGGGCTGGGACTGGTCACCGGGCATTTGGATTCTCTAGCATTTGCTTCAAAGAGCGTGCTGACCACTGTCGCCCTCTAGGATCCCAGGATCCAAACACGGAAATGCTACAGTGGATCATAGGTAGATAAATCCAGTGCTAAGCAGGGCTTGGAGGGACCCGTGCTCTGGGGGGTTGGGTGTTTTAAGATTTGATGCATTTTGTGGGCAGGAAATCACCACTTTTATGTGATAGCTTCTAAACCCTTCAGCCTAGTTGAATATTTTTTAAAGTATTTTAATTTCTGGATCAGACACACAATGCTCCGACCTGCTTGGCAGACTTTTTTTCCTCATTCATGGAGTCCTAAAGCAGCAAGTTTGATTTGCAAATAAATGATTAGTAAACATTTGAAAGTGAAAAACAAATCATTCACGGAACACTTGCTCCTTCCTTCAAATACACACGTGAAAATTACTACGACTATTCTGTGAGAATGCTCGAATCTCTCCCTAAATCACAACATGGGTAAACTTACCGAAATATTTTTACAATTTTATTAGAGGTTTTAATTCACTGCTTTATCTATCTCTGTTAGACTGCAAAATTGCTTTAAATATTCAAGTGGTAATTAATGAATCTTTTATGTTGCAAATCAAACATTTCCATCTGTGCGCTGGTGTAGTAGCAGTGAGAAGGGATTTAAAGAATAATTGTTTCTCCCAACTGCACGAGGTTGACTAGCGTGTACCTTATGTTTTAGGAGTGGGTTTGCATTTGCTGCCTCGTGGGGCTAATGCTCAGCGTGGACGACGTCTGCTGTCTTTCTGGAGGTCGGGGTTTCTTATGTGTTTCATGCCAGAGACATTCCCGACTAGATGGAAAGTCTTTGAATGTGGAATTTTTGCTTGAGTGCAAAATAATAAAAAGCATGTGTATGTTAAAAAAGGATCAGCTTAATGGCAAATGAGCATTGGCCTACATTAATATTCTATTACAGTAAAAACTTCTATTTAATAAATTTTCTCCAGACTTTTCCCCCCGGAATCTAATGTATTTTTCTAAGTGGCATGCCAACCTAAAGAAAGTATATATGATACACTTGATTTATGTTAAGTCAATAGCATGCACAAGCCATTTAAAATTGTATTTTAAGTGTAGAAATATCAACCCAGGGAAACATGTATAGTACCGTATATTGAGAAGGGAAAAGTGTTAGCTTTGCAGGGGCTTAAATGCCTTGTAAATATTATTCTATTTAGAAGATATTTTTAAAATGTGGTGCTTTGTCAAGTGGCAAGAGAGCAAGTCTGAAATCCTGCAATTTAGTTTAGAACAGAAAATGACTCTGATATTAAAGTCATTTCACATAACAAAGCAGTTTTCCTTTCGTCTTTCACTAATGAGAAACGAGCCAGCCAGCGAGAGCAGCTCTTGAGAACATTCACAAAAGGATTGACAAATCTTCACTGGAAGCCACCCTGTTCTTCGATGGCCCCAATTAATACTGGACTTGGTGACATTTATGTATCAGAGTAGTAAGCTAAACAGGAAACAATTTATGTCACCTAAAGCTTTTTAACAAATCGATGCAGCTATTTGTAATTGCTTGTTTCACAAGATTAAAAGTGCTAAGGCCTGATCTTCGCCCATGGATTTGTGGTCAACCTGACCTGAGCTTCTGTTGTTTAAAAAAAGGAAAGAAAGAAAAAAAAGAGTTGGTGATCAGCACCGACTTCCATCAAGTAATCCATATTGCTAATATTTCTGGAATTTTAATGTAGTTACAATTTATAGCTGATCAAATGTGGTTACCTAAATTGCTGTTGCTAGTAGACAGTTTAACTGTCTTTATTAATTACAGTATAATTTAATGTTTGAGTACCGGCACTTGTGTTGGTCATTTTTATAGCTAGAGCAGTTATCTGCCTTATGACGAACCATTTTAGCATTTTCAATGGAAATTTGCTAATATGATGAGTGATAAAAATGTCACATGCTGGTAAATAATGATTATTGCTTTGGCTGAAATTAATTCTTGAAAGGCCGGTTACCTTCAAATTAACATTATAACTTGAAGAGCTTGTCTTTTTCCCCTCCCAATATTCTCGGTATAAGCAAAAAAAAAAAAAAAAAAAAAAACAAAAAAACATCAGTAATTTCAAATGGATATGTATATATTTTTGGTATTAACATTGAATGTCATTTTACAATCAGCGTGGAAATAAGATGACATACGTTGTGTTTTTATAAAATAAAAAACTGTTTAAAAATAAATAAAAGGTTATACCTGGAGTGATGGCTTTCTAATCCAAATATTGTCCCACAGTTAAAACAGTGTTTTTGTATGTAATTTAATTTTCCTCCAGTGTGAATTCACTTAAACCTTTCATCAGTCAATTCCTTAAATGAAGGTTTGAGACCCAACTTCACTTTATTTGAATAAAAAATACTGTTATTTGACTCATCTACAATGATGAAAGATAAACTGTGTTACTACCCTGCACATAAATGTGTAGTATCAAACACGGCAAAATCTAATAAGTAAGACTGATCATACTTTGTTTTGATCTTTTTTTGAAGAGGGAGGGTGTTCTATCATGCATCTGTTTGTTAGTTTGAAATTGGTCTTCCTGAGTCTAGGCCCTTTATATAAAGGCCCCATTTAAAAGAAGAACCAATATTTTGGTTTTGCTGCCTTACCTGAGTGACAAGCCTGAAATAAACATGTAACAAGATGTTCCTGCTTTAGAACACTTCCTAAAATGCAATTAAAAATGGACTATGCATCATCCAGCAAAATCTTCACGAATGCATTGTCATACTTGGTTTGGGTCCTGCAGCTTATTCAAATATGTATACATATTTAATTTTACCAACTGCATATGCTGTAAGCAGTATTTACGCTTGAGCCTGGCATTTTAAGGCATTTCAATTAACCCTAATATTATATTCTTAGTAGCTAGATGAGCATTAAGAGTTCAAATGTTTTACTAATTATCAGACTAGAGGGCTTCTAGACTGTGGCGTAACTGTTAATGAAAACAGGACACTACTTTGCAGTTTAATAGCAAAACCTTACATTAAAAAAGATCATTTTTGCCTAATACGGGCTTTTCAAAACAATGCTAGGCAAGAACAGCTACGCGTTCCAGCGTCAGCCAGTGTTTGTCGAACAAAAACTGTGAGGTTAATTTTCAAGTCATCTCTTGGCTTGTGCTTTGTGCTCTGAATTACATTCATAATGGTTTTATGTTACCACGGTTTGGCCACTTAACGTGCTGCTTTCAATATACCAATTCAATTTTTACTGAAAGATGATGCCCAAATTCATTAATCCTGAGAATGCATACAACAGAGTAATATTAAAGTGAAATAAATTTTATTAGAGGTATGCAATTTAAAAAAATCTCAAGATCAAGATGGTTTTACTGGAATAGTTACTGGCTCTGTTTTCTTCACTGAATGCAGTTATCTAGCATATTTTTGATAGAATATTTTAATAAAATCATTTGTTCTAATCTGAGCATTTATCATTATATGCAAAAAGATTTCTTGATGAGAATATTATAGACGGTGCATGTTTTTGACATTAGCATTTTATTTGGATGACTAATCTTGCAGATGTGAAATTTTAATGAATTATTCATGAAGTTGCTTTCCCCTGAAATTTTAGTTTGCTCTTAATGCTAGTTATTAAACATTTTGTTTTTCTCTATATTTGATAAAGAAAACTAAGGGTGTGCTTTCTTATAAGAAATGGTAGCCTGTCTTTTTGGTTTTTCTAATTCTCTAAGTGGAGACTTCCACTCTAAAATCCTGAGAAGAGCTTCAGCCCTCTGTGATGATGCAAGCTTTTAGTTAAGATGGATTTTAATTCTGTGTTGGAGGTGGCTGGTGACAAACCCAAGGCATAGGCCTGACATAGAGTATCAGCAGGTCAGAAGGGAAAAGAAACTTAGGCTGTGGCAACTTTTACTACCAGTGTGAACAACCAGCATTTTTATTGCATTTGAGAATGCTATAATGTCAGTAATTAGTACTGACTACACAACATTTTTTTTTATTGTCTGTATCCACAGACACGGAATGATGGAATTACAGTTGATGTCAAGGAATGAGTTTCTTTTATGCCTTATCAAAAAAAAAAACAAAACAAAATAAAAAAATTCTTGTTCCTGGCAGCACACATCCATGAAGCACCATGCTCTCGGTCTGGACGGTACCATCTTCATGAAGGCTTCTGGGAGCAGAGAACCTGTGAACTACTTGGGCCCACAAAATGCTTTTAGAACTGTAAGTCTCATTCTCAGGATAGAAAAGCGAAACCAACTCTCAGAAACATCCAAAAGATCAAAAGGGTATACCATTAACCAAAAAGTACCCCAAATATTCAAAATTCTTATAAGCATGTACTTCTTTGTACCCTTGGAAACGGAGCTCGGCTGGAATGTGGAAAGGAGAGGAAATGTTTTTTAAACTTTTTTTTCATGATAAAATAGCTAGTGATTCCCATTACATTTGGGGTTAAGAATCCAAGGTGTTCTTGACCAGGTCTGATGGAATGCTGGGAATAACGGTAGAGCTGTCCGAAGGCGGCAGGGCTGGTGGTCACTCTTCACGGACATAAGCCTTGGTATTTCACTTCACTGCTGGTTCAATGTGGGCAGCGTAACTTGTCTTACAAGGACAGACTCTAGGGATGGATCCTCATTCCTGACAGTGCATTTGCCTGATATAAGGGACCATTTCCCTAATGTACGCTTTTCTTTAAAAAACAAAAAAAAATTAATAAAAAGGTAACAAATGGTGTTTACATCTTGGCACCTTGAAAAGTTTTTTTTTTTTTTTTCTATACAAAAAGTTCAATAGCTTTGACACTCCCATTAATCACTACTTCACTGATAAAACTTTGAAAGTGTGACCCTGGAATTTCATCATGCAAAATATTTACTGCAGCAGGAGAAAACATTTTTTAAAACATTTTTTTTTCTCTTTTCAAATGTATGAACTTGTTTAAGATAGCCAGGAAGGCAGTGGTAGGATCAACGCAATGAATAGGAATGTATCAAAAAAACAGATTAACACACATGCCCACGCACTCACACCAAAAAACCTGTACAAAATGCTCTGATCAATGAGAATAGGAAAAAAAAAATGTCTGTCAACTATGTTACAATTTAAAAGCAAAAAAAAAAAAAAAAAAAAAAAGGGAATTTCTCCCTCCCACATGTCAGGAAATGTCATCCAATATTCTTAAAGCAAGAAAAACTAAATAAAATACATGTGCAGCATATTCTGCAATTCCATTACATACAGTAGTTTTTTTTTTTCCAAAGCTATTTTTTTTAAAGTATCGTTAATATAAAGCAGTTGCACAAAAAGCAAAGGTGTTTTGACAAACAGGTGTATGCATTTATTCCTTTTTAGGAACAATATCTAAAAAAAGAACCGCCCTCCGCCCTCCCCCAAAAAAGACAAAGATTCACACAGACACATCGGGGAAATATGTACAACATAATAAACTCCATCCTAAAGAAGCGGCTGGGATACCCCCAAGGGGTACAGAACCAGAACTGTAAAAATCAGAGTGAAGTTTGCTTGCTTTAAAGCCTGAGAATTTTTTTTTCACTTGATTCTTTTGCAAGGCTGTGATGCCTGCAAAGATATGTAAAATCTAATTTTTCTTTTTTTTTCTTTTTGCTACAGTCTTTAGACTAAGCATGCAAGACATACGACTAAGTGCAACTGAGTGAAATGTATTTTTAAAAAATTTTAATCATTCCCTAAAGGTTTGAACTGAGGTATGCGTACTAACAGTTTCTCATGCTGTTATCTTTACTCATGTCTAGCTACACATGCTGAGAATGAACTAATCTACCAGATTGTTATCCTCTTGAATACCAAACTAACCAGCGACCACTCGGTTTAGAAGCACAGGGCCCCCTTCCCATGACCCTGTCTGGCTACTGCCTGCACATCATGAAGCTGCCTGGAAAAGTTACAAAAAAGTCTCGAGTGACCACAGACTGCCCTTTATACAGAAAGCAGAGTGAAGCTTCAAAAGTTAACTGCCAAAGAAGTTTTTGTACCAAGCTTATGAGTGGACAGGAGTGTTACTTTTTAAAAAATGAAAAATGCTGACGAAAGGAAGGAAAAAAAGGAGAAAAAAAGGAAGGAAAAGGGGGAAAAAATTAAAACAAAACAAAAAAACCAGAGGATATATATGCCAAGATAAACCAAAATTAATGCAGTGATCATAGCACAGTCCTTAAAGAAAAGTGGCATACAATCTTAAAATGTATTTCTAGAAATACTATTATGTGGTTTAGTTCCATTGTGAAAGCTTTTTTGTTCTCTCTGTATTTTCTGTATTTTATTCTTAACTGTTTCCTTTATTGGACACGCCCTAATTTTCAGTGGCATACATTCATTTTCCTTTGAGATGGGACTCCCTTCCTTCGTTTGCTCTTTTAATACTGCATCCTATTTTTATCTTCAATAGTCCCAGAATATCTCTTTATGAGTTTTGGTCTCTGTAGAGATGCAGAAGAAAAACAACCAACAACCAAAAAAAAGTAACAACTTTGGTTCCATTACCTACTTGGTCTTCTAAATTTCCGCTATGATGAAGGAGCAGTTCTCTTTCTCAGGTTAGCAATAGCCTATATATTTCATCAATTGCCTCTAAATTCTTTCGCCTCCTTTGATCAACAATAAGAGGATATTTGGCTTCATCAGATAAAGCATAAAACAGAGAACATAATTTACCTTTGTGTAATATCTTTGGTAATTTTAGAAAAAAAGGTACAAAGAATATAAATTAAGCTCCAAAAGGCTCTCAAACTAAAACAAAAGCTACGGTCCTAGATAAATAAATGAGTGACAGGAAAGTGGGTGCAGAGTGGAAGTGTTCAGGGGTTCTAAGGACTGCGGTGGTACCAACAGATGATGGTCACGTCCTGCATGCCACGTTCGTCTCCCCAAGAGCCCAGGGCTGAGATTCGCCCCCATCCACTTGATGTCTTCTACTGTTAGTTTTATACTGGGTTGGTGTAATAATATTGTGTAACAAACTAAACGGCAGTAGCAAATTTGCACATTTGAAATGAACATGTTAGCATTTGCTGAACTCAGTCTTCATTAACTCCCATAACAAGTTCAATCTGAAACCTAATTTGCATTCAAACAGATTAATGCCACCAAGCAGGTCTGAACTGATGTTTAAATTCAGCACCACCACCGCCACTTCCAGCAAAGTTGCTCAGGGAAGCCAGGTTTTGGCCATTCTGCAAACAAAGCAATACAAGCCTGTGGCATCACAAGGGAGAGCCTTCCAGAGCCAGACAGTCCAACTACTGTGAGATTTTTGGGGGTGTTGCCTATGGTTCCTCGTGCTGGTAAAATGCTGTGGCATTTATTCAAAATGATGGTAGCTGTAGGAAAAAAAGAGGAAAGTCTGAAACAACCCCTCCTCACTTCCAATACTGCTTTGTGGAATGAATCTGCATTGTTCCTAGAGTGTGTCTATTTTTTTTCTGTCATTCATTCTCTTTCTGGCAGGACTTCACATCTGTGTGAGAGGACCTTCATGTGTAGAGTGCAGCATTTGGGACCTTTTTGAAAAAGACCAAAACGGAATGTTCTCTGACTTTAGAGAAAACGTGGTGATGTCTGAAGGAAAATGGAATGAGTGACAGAAAACTACAAACAAGAAATGACATTCAGCTTTGTATAATAAAAACACCTATTAACATTCATCACAAGGTACAGAAAACTTTAAGCCTCCAAGAGGCCATGGGCCCAAATGGAGGCCTGAGGTCAGAACTTAAAATGGTATAGTAGAAGCAAAAAAAAAAAAAAAAAAAGCAATACATTAAAAAGTTTGGGTAATTATTTTTTAACCCCTCCCCCCAATACACACACAAAGGCCTTCCCCATCCCAACTGGCAGCAAAAAAAACAAAAACAAAAACAAAAAAAACAAACAAACAAACAAAAAAAACCAAAGGAGTAAAGGCAGTGATAATCAACATGCAGTACTGTGCAAATAGGTCGTCCACTGGAATCCTTAGTCCCGGGCAGAGGCCTGGTCTGCAGCTCAGGTGCACATGCTCAGTTGGGTGTCCTCAGTGTCCAACGTTGGCAGGACTGCAGTTCAAAGTCTGCTGCTAAAAGTGAATCAGTTTAGCAAATTTACAACAGATGTTGACTGTTAAGAGAGGAAAATCCCAAGTACCAAACAAGTCCATCCAATGCACAGAGTACAAATTCCTTTTTTCAACAAAAAGTAGAAAAATCAAAAATACTCCCAAATGGGATTCTTGATGGCACTAAGAGTTAACACATTTCAGAGTTGTCAAAATGTAGTGAAACTCCTCCAGACTGTACAACAAATGGAGAACAATTTCACTGCTAACTTTTGACGTGTTTTGTTTTTTCCCAATCTTCATTCTTGGAGTTGGCCCGCCCAGACGTTCACTCCATGTCCTCATTTACTGGTTCGTCTTCGTAATCTCTGTCGTGGTCAAAATCTGGACTGTGGTTGGCTGTTGTCACTAAGGAGAGAGGCCCTTCAGCTTCCTCTGGATCGAGGGGCTCTTCTTTGACATGTACAGGATGCCTGGAAAAACAAGAAAAGGTTCATCGAGAGAACGTCCCAACCCAATGCACTTTGGCAACAGAAATGCCACACCCCAGGACTGCATTATCCAACACAGCAGCCACTAGCCACATGTGGCTATTTAATTAAAATTTAACACAATTTAAAATTCAGTTTCTTCGTTGCACTGGCCACATTTCAGTGTTCCAGGACCACATGTGGCTAATGGCTGCCATATTGCATAGAACAGAGATAGAAATTTCTACCACTGGAAACGGCTGCTCTAGAATGCCTGGTATCTGGACAGAAGTGGGCCTCCACTCGTTGGCAATGCCTCTCACACTTCAGCACACACGAAAAACACCTCGGGATCCTGCTGAGATGCAGCATGTGACTCAGCAGGTCTGCGGTAGGGCCTGTGTCTAATAAGCTCCCAGGTGGTGCTGCTGGTCCAAGGACCACACTTTGAGGACCAGAAAACAGGCCCTGTCATGGCATCCTGGGTGGATGAATACAAATCTTCAAATAATTACATGAAATAAGAGTCTGTAAGACAACTGTGGTTTGTGGGGACCGCGGAGTGCTGGAGGCTGGGCTATTCAAGCCTTGCTGTGTGTTCTGCTTTGTTAGTTAACATGCGGAACCTGTGAAAGAACTCTCCAGAGACCGACCCCAAGCGAGGTTCTATCATTAATCAACTTCAAGCAAACACAGCAAAGAGACACCATGATACATGCTTGAAACTCCAAATTAATGCATATTTTTACAAACTGTCAATAAGGCAAGAAAAGCCCTGCCAGGAAACACAAACGAAGAGGAAAAGGCTCGCTCAACACAACAATATGATAAGAAAGCAGGGCCCCAATCAGAATAATAACGCTGTCAGCTGTAAACACGGCAGAACACGAGGCCCGGGCTGCTAGCGGCCACTGGGACATGGGGCTGCGATGAGATCTGCCAACTTTCTCATTATGGACCAGCGCAGGGTTCAGCTGAAGGGTACTGCAGGGGGGATCACACGAAACCACTCTGACAACAATTGAGAAATGTTGTTCGTAAATCATATTTACAACCAATCCTTTGCAAATACAAATTACTTTCTGTTGCAGGGCTTTTGATATGCAAAAGAACCATTCAAGTTAAACGCATCCCATCGCTGGGACAGGCGACAGAGGGGAGGATTTTTTAATTGACATTATCAAGTATTAGTTATAAGAGGTGGAACTGGGGGTGGCCGGCTTCCTAAATAATTGATGTTGCATGCAGACCCCAAAGGCCACTTGAACCATTTGAAAACAAACAGGAGTGCTTTGGACTGCCCTCCACGACATGAACCTTCAGAAAACCAACTGACTCTAAAATTAACACAGCCCAGAGAGTGTTTGGGGGTAGATGTCAGGATAAATAGCTTTTTAAAAAGCGCACCCATATTCTTAAAAACTATCTGCAAAATGAAATATACCAAAGTTGCATAATAGCATATTTTACTAGTTGTGCTTCACCTATTTTTAGTTTTTTAATGGTCCTATTTATCTGTGTTTCTACAGTAAGATACAGGACTGGCTACATAATTTGCAGAGCAGAATGCGGCTCAAAATTTAGTAAGAATTTCAAGACGGAAATGGCAGAGCATTGGAACTTCTAAGCATAGGATCCTGTCCAACTGCATACATCATTTAACTATGAAGTCGGCGCTGGTAGACACCCTATATTCTTTTGGGAAGAATTAGGGGTATTATTATTCCTTTGAAAAAGTCACCACCCATAAGCCCTAATTAAGGTAAATGTTTTATTTTTGCGTATCCTCTCCATTTGGGGGTCACGTTTGTATGTACTGTAAACACAACAGAAATAGCATTATTTATTTTGCTAGCTTTACAGTTATAATTTTTATGGCTATGTGAGATACCATTATACTGACATGGTAGGACCTTAATATTTGGCATTGTATGATTGTCTTTTTTCTCTCCCCCCTCTTTTGCTCTTTGTATATACAGTGATGACTTTTATCCATCAATCTTTCTAAGTCTGTTGATTTACCTCTTTATGATAATTTTCTAAGAATGAAATTGTTAGAGCAAAGGCCAGAACATCTTTATGGTCCCTATGAGTTATTGCAATCTGAATTTCCAAAGGGCCTGTATCGATTTAGACTCAACCTCATCAGCATCAAGCATTACTTTTAAAAAATATTTTGTTGCTTAACAGGTATAAGGTAAGATCGGGTTACCCTAAATTGTGTTTTTTGAATTACTGACAACAGTGCACATTTCTTCATGTTTGTTTCGTATTTTCACTATTGAGAATTGTTACTTCATAAATTACTCTGTTCCATTGATCACATGGTTATAGTGATGCTAATTGGACAGAAATATGTCTGTGTTTTATTCAGCCATGTAGTGAGATTCCAACGTAGTTTCATTGAACAAGAAGCTTTATTTTTTTAAACTATCAGATTTATTAACCTTTTCAGGGTGACAAACCTGACTCTGATGACCTGAGATGACGTAAGGCTACGGGCAGGAGGGCCGAGGGGACCGGGAGGAAGTCAGAGTCTTAATGAAGTGCTTGTTTGCAATTTTAGACTTTGACAAATGTTTCGCTAGCCCAACATTAAATAAATAAATACATGTGTGCCTCTGTGTGTGTGTGTGTGTGTGTGTGTGTGTGTGTGTGTATAGCTCAGATACACACAAGCCTCCCCCCAAAACAGTTTACATTAGATAATATTTTGCAGATCTCCAGGTGTGGCAAGTGCAGGGACATAGGCATACAGTGCTTCAGAAGATAAAGAGAATGGACTTCTGTGCAAGATACATTCCAGGTGAGACGCACCTATGCAGACACTATGCTTCACGCACACGCATGTGTCCCTAGAAACTGGAGAGGCACCATGCAGCTTCTCTGCAGACAAGCCTGTCATGGCCGCCCACTTTTCTCGCCAACTCCTACTTCCCAAAGGGCTACTCCCAACGAGTAACTACATGCAACCACATACCTGCCTTTGTACACCTGAGTAACTCCTTTGTCTAGCCACCCTGGGAATCAAGAGTTTTGAACTGAAGCTGACGAGAGTTTAAAGCACTGTATTCTGAGGGTGTGTGCACAGCTTGGAGTATGTTGCTTTGTAGCTCCTTTAGCTCCTATCAGGATAAACGTTCAATGCCCCATAGCCATAATTATGTGACTACTTTCTAGGGTTTCAAAAAAGAAACAAAATGTGATGGTATTTGAGTGTCACAGAACTGAAAGGCATGAAGAGTTGTTTCAACACAAGATATCAGCTGGGCAACGGTACTAACAAGGTCCTTTAGGCTTGCTGTAAAGTTTCCACTTTGATTTATTCCAATAGACTAGGACAGTTAAGAAACAATTTGCATCATAGCAGGGCAATGCACACTGTACAAGAATGAAAACCATGTCATTACAGAATTCACTTAATGGAAATATGGGGTCAAAAAGAGTAACAGTCTACAACCCTGACAGCAGGCATTCGGAATATGCTGTTGACAAGATTAAAGTTAGCAAACAGCAGAAGCCTGTGAGATTCCAGCAGCAAATAGCATGCTTTGTGACAACTTTACGTAGGGATTCTTTTTTTAAAAAAGCAATCATAACCTTCATTTTGTTAAAAATTATGCTGACTGCTGTCAAATATGGTTTCTGGTAATACTTGGGTTAATTCAAAATTGTTAAACAAATTAACTTTATGGTGACTTTATCTTGCACAGCAAAATTAACATCTCTAAACTGTTGCATGAGGTTTTTATCCAAATATCTTTCTGTTTCTTTTTTAGTGAACCTTTATACTAAATAATAGGAATATACATCAACTAAACCTTGCAGTTCATACAGATTATGAGAAATGGTATCACTTCCATTCAATAAGTTCAGATATTTTTGCTCTAATGAGTATTTCTTGAAGTAGCTTATAAAGCAATTTACATTTGCTCTGAACTTCCTTCAAATCTGAGTAAACACTCCTGTCATGACAATGATTTAAAGATGAATACAAGGGCGATAACAATAAAGTCAGAAACACCAGGTTGCTTTAGAAAGCATGATATATGGGAGTAGCTCTTAAAATAATGTGGAGTAAATGCTAAGAGACTATCCACATAAATTAAAAATCATTATTTCCATCTTCAAAGACCCTTTTCAAAGCACTGTGGGCATAAATTCAAATGCTAAATAATCAAATTTCAGATTCCCCCAAACCCACAAATTACTCTGGCAGATAGCAGTTTTTTCTGTCATTATTAGATGCCAATTCATTCTGTTCCTAATTGCTACAGGTCATATTTTCCATTCCTATTGCTCAAATTATCTTAAAATAAAATGTTGGTCAGTAATTCAGAAAGACTGTAGAGACAAACAGCCTATTCTAGGAGCCGACTGCATGCAAACACTGGTCTCTTCCTTTAAAGTGGGCACGAGTTTTGCAGACACTTGCTACAAGTCAGAGACTACCATTCTACAGCATCAGGGCAAGTCCACTCATTTGGGAGAATGTGGATTCTTTTCTCTTCTGACCTTTTCCTGGGTGACAGGGAATTATTCTAGTTCCACTTCCTCCCTCCCATCACCCACCCACAGGGGCTCACAGTCTTTCCTGTGGCCTGCCTGGTCCTGGGGACACTCACACCCAGCTCGGACACCCCTCACCCCTCACTTCATTCAGTTCTGTGTGTGCTCATTACACTGCCGTCTGCTGCGAGAATGCTGCTATTAATTTTCCTTTTGATATTTTAAGAGCAATCTATAAATCATACTGCCTTTCATTCGTGCCATCATTAATGCTTGGTAATAATGCTTCAGCATCTTGTTCACAGTTCAGCTTATCATACACGCAGGTAAACAAGCATCCTTTTTCTCCCTGCTAGGTTCAGCATGCCTGTGAGGTAAAAACCGCAAACTTTTTTGTAGAATGTCTACTCATTTTAGGAGGAAACGGTAAGGTGGCTTAAACAAGAGCCTGAGATGCCACACAGATGGGAGAAAAGCAAACGCGTCACCATGTGATTGCTGTATGCACTTGTAGGGCTACAGGAAACCAAGTGCTTTTATGGGAAAGTTAGTAAATGGTCCTTTACTGTGCTAAGAGAGCTAAACATTTCCGGAAGCACAAACTGCTCCCTGGGTTCTAGAAAATCAGCAATTACAGAAATGGTGTACCAAGTGGCCCCAGAGGGCTTGTGTGCACATGAAGGAGGGAGGGAGCCTGGGATCGGAAGGCAAGGGCCGGCAGGAGCACAGTACTCACAGGGCTTGCAGAGGAGATCTGCCTGGACTGCTGCCGCTCTCGTTGCTGTTGGTGTGCTCCATCGCCCCATTCAGCTCTTCCCGGATGGCGCTGGCTAAGTTGCCCAGAGCGGGATTTCCCATGGAAGCGGTAGTGTATAGAGGTATACTATTGTCAGCCATCGAAGCCTGTCATCGACCAAGAGAGCATGGATAAAGATGAGAGGGCGTCTAGGAATCATGGGAGTATGCAACGATCTTCAGTGTAAGTGCACTGCAGCGTGGCTGGCAAGCACAAGTCCCTAACAGGGTTAGAAGGGTTTTGCTTCAAAAGTAAGATTCCTGACACATGTCCCAAGCTTGGTTTCAAGGAGCTGGCTGGGGGGGATGAAGCAGGGGCGGGCGGGGGCGCACTGCAGCCCTGCGGGCAGAGTCAAGGGTTTGCACAAGGAGACCTCACAGGAAGTTTATGTCTGCTGTCTTTTTTCAGAAGCAACTGAATATTTCCAGATCACAGGGAAATATAATGGAATTTTCATTTCTTTATCCACTTGAATGACTCCAGTATTGGATATTAAAGATTTGATCAGATTATTCTGGCTGCACAGCTCAAACTTATGAGAACTTCCATAAACATTTACTTCTTAGATCCTATAGAAAACGAAGAGATTATAGAATTGGAATCAATTTTTATCTCCACCATCATTTCTGTTTTAATGACTTTTGAATCTGTTTAGTATAGTTTGAGATAACTGGCTAAACGTAACACTATGTGATCTTTCAGACTCAGACCAGATCAATCACCTGGAATTTTAGGATTAAAAAAAACCACACAAAAACCTCTATCAAAAGGAAGCTCTAAATCATATTTCTTTGGAGCACTTAAGCACCCAGATTGAAGGTGACAACGTCAGTCCAAATGAGTGTCAGCAAAAAAGTGTGGAAATGAAAAAAAAAAAAAAAATCCTGAACTCCAAAGTGGTATACTATTCACTTCCTTACTGCATTGGAATAAAATGACCACCCAGTTTGAAATACAGACAATAGTCAAATAAATCACTGGACTAACATATCCGAAATTGTTTCATTTGGGTAGCAATTATGACCCAGTGACTTCTCATTTTATTCAAGAGGACTGACTTTCAAAAACTGGCAGCTGTAATTAGACCAAGATTTATCAAAACTGTTCTCTTGCAGGAAACACTATGCCTGGTTCTCTATTGTAATGAAGAAAAAGTACAACCACAAGACAATCTGGCATGGTGACTTCAATTGGCCAGTCACACACAGTCCAAACTATTCTAGAAATCCTGGCTATGGAGAGAAAGTAAGAGCCAAAAATGAAGAAAGAATGGATGCAAAACTGGGCTGCAGGATCTGCCTATTATGATAACTGCACTCTCACTCACTGTACAAACTCCAAAGCCAGAAATGCCTGCTAGATTCAAGCCTCCTGGTAGGAGAGCTGGACACACCTAAACTGACACTAATTAATGGACTATTGGAAATCTAGGCCCTTTGCAAGGCCATAGCTTTTCCTTCCCTTCACTCTAAACTTCTATAATTACCTTCTTTTAAAAAGTGGGGAAAATCCTGCTTTTATTTCTAAGTGTAATGAACTCATTTTGATGAACAGCAAATCTGAACATTCCTTACTCTCCTACAGTTTGTCAAATAATTTGCATCTTGTACTTTTTTCAACAGATCTCTTATAATTGCAGTAATGCATTTTTTTCTTTTTGGCAGAGCAAAGAGCAAGAACAGTTGCCAGAATTTTTTTTATTTTAATTTTTTTCCGAAACCGTGGCTGGTAAGGCTCTTAACTGCCTTTATCCGAGGCAGCAGTGGTCATGCCTCATGGATGTTCTGCTGGGACTATCATCTGAGTCTCTTCTCACTGAAAATACTATAATGATCTCACTAGATCATTTCAGTATTTACACAGTCAGAACGTGGCAAAGGTAGGGCCACCTCTAGCTTTGTTATTTTTACCAACTTCTCAGGTTAAAAACTGAGAAGTAAAGATAAAACTGAAGTGTTTATGAGAATGTGCTCTTTGGGATGAGTTGGGCATTCAATGGACAGGGAAACCTCCTTGGGGTAATTGTTCTCCTTAGCTCTCAAAGTGTTCTAGGTCAAGGCCATTTCTGACTGGAACTGGATCCTAACACACGGGCACAGTGGTGAAGGCATCCACAAGGCGAGCACTTAGACCAACGCCGTGGTTCTCAGACAAGAGAGATGCCAGTGGGGCACCCAGACAGTCCTTTGAAAGAATGACGGGTGGGCTGCAAAGAGAACCTGGTGCCCGATCCACAACAGAGCCTCTTAACATTCTTTGTTGAGTGAGTAATGAGAGACCCACCCAAGGTTAGAAAAATTGTCACCAACTGCTTATGCCTAAACAAGCGGTTCTTTTTTGGTAGCTGATGTCCACTTACGGAGCATGTGGGTTACAACTGTCATGATGGACATAATTATATAAATCATCCTATGCACAGTATGTGGTTTCATATCAGACTGGCACCTCTGCCGAAAAACCAAGGTGCTTAAGAAATGGTGCCAAAGTGTATATGTACCATTGCTCTGAACGTCAACTACTCTGAGCTCCTTGGGGAAAGGCAGTCTATAAATATGGAGTTCTACGGTTACCCTTAGTTACTTCACTTTTTCAAAGCATAATGCAATCTGTCCCCAGTCCAATGTTTTATTTCGGTAGTGGATTCTGCTGTCCTATTTTATATATTGTATATCGTGCATTATGTTGCTCTAGTAATCTTTTTAAAATGTTATTCCAGTATTATTTTTACTTGTCTTGAAAAATGGAAATGGGCAATAATGGAAAGGAAGGCTTGCAGGTGGAATCTTAATTTAACTTGCACAGCAGGAAGTTATCTTATGAGACTTTACTGACCATGGATCCAAGTCACAGAGGAGAGGGAGAAGACCCACTCCTCAAATCATGAATTTATATCAATTTATTTACTTCACTTCATTATGGACACAAAGTGTTCTTGGAAAACTGCAGGATAATTTTGGACTATCACTGAAAACAAGAAAGGGTGCAGAGGAGGCAAAAAACAAATGTTTTGAAGATGAAACATAAATAGTTCTGTAATGATAAAGCATACTAATCGAAATTAGTCACACAGTTAAGAGAATCCAGAGGATGGGGGAATCACTGCCTTTTTTCCCCCCCTTTCCGCCTCATGAATGTAAAATGTTTTTGTAATCGTAACACTATTCCAGATAGAGCAGAGCAGCCTGTAAATTCACACTTCACAAGACTCTAGGGAAAATAAGTTACTAACGAATGGTATTTACAGTGGCGGCATCTAAGCGTGCTTTCATTTGCTTTACTCAAGTTACTGTGTAAACTACAAATAATTAAAAGAAAGGCAGAAAGTAGTTCCTCCTGTTAAATTTGGTTCAGACTAAAAATAAATATAATTATTGAAAAACTAAGTTCAGTGAATTTGTCTCTGCACTGAAACCGTGTAAAAGGCGTATCATTGATTCTTGGGAGCCTGAAGCCTCTGCTGAGTAATCTTGGAAAAAAGTTTTATAGGGTGTAGAGTAGGTGCTCAATAAATACTTGTTTAATGACTAGTGAAAGCCAGGGCTCCCATCCTTATCTCCTCTTTACCCTACCTTGTTCCCATGATGCCGAGTGTCTCAACCATTCTTTCATTATCATCCTTTAAGGAGCCTTTTTTAGACTTCTGTTTCTCTATTCGTGCCCTCCCCTCACAAAATTTTAGTTATCTGTTTATGTACTATGGCCTTTGGAGGGGCACAGAACATTGTAATAATAGCTAAGTACCAGTTTTAGGGGTGATATAGCTCCTCTGTCAAGAACGCATGCTGTAAAGGACTGTAATGGTGTTAGGTTATATCTGTCATATATATATATAAATATATATATACACACACATATATATTCATATTCTATAGATATCTATATATCTATATGTACATATGTCTAGATATACAGATATCTATATAGTATCTATGTATGTTTTATATATATAAATATATATATAGATATAGATATAGGTAGATATTCTATCTATAGAATACGTCATTTAAAAGTTATCAAGATTCCCTTAGCCTGTGTTCTAGAACAATCTAGGCAGGGTCAAAGTCAAACAGGACCACGAGCCACAAGGACACTGCCTACTTGTGAACTCCTGAGGGGGCTGACTGCTACCCAGGCACTTCAATGCCGTGGTACTGCCATCTTCTTCTTGACCTATGAAATGACTTTTCTGTGTGGTAACTGAAGAATGGAAGAAATAAAGGGCTTGCCAGAGGCCAGTGCTGCCCTGGTCACTCATTTGGTTGGTAATCTCAACTCATCCCCCAGAAACACTGGTTACATAACCAGTGCTTGATTTGTCAGCAGGAAACAAACATCCTATGAGCTTATTATGTAATCTTGAGCAATCTGCTGGAAACCTGAAGAGTTTTCTTAAACACATCTATCATTTCAGCAAAAACAGTTTACTGTGACAAAGTGAACCAAATCCGAATCGCACCCCCCCCCAGACAAAGGAAAGATGCTGAAACAGACTTTAAAAGAAGAAATAAAAAGCCCTGCTTTCTCTTTAAACCCGTGAACAATAGAAGGTCATGTGATACAGTGGCCTATCATCCAGCACATTAATAGCTGTGCTAGAGTAATTACACTTGTGGTATTTTTGCCTCAAGTGAAATTCTGAAATAAGAGGATGGAAATTATGATACTGCTGATAAATATTAATAAGTGAACTTTTAATTTTTTTGCCACAATATTCAAAATGCTAAGCATCCTGCTAATGCTGAAGCAGCCGATGTGTTTGCCTCCAGGGAGGACGATGCTTTGTGCACTTAAGAAAAAAGTTTAACGGAATTAAAATTTAATATCTAATTAGAGTGAGGCTAATATATTTTGAAATGAGTGGGGGAGACACGTGCCTCTGCTGCATATCTGGGACGGCCGTTAATCTTACCTGTAAAGCCGCATTGAGAGGTGTGCAGTAGGCGTGGCTGCTTTGCATGTTTTTAATAAGGGAAGGGTTACTGCATAAGAAAAAGAGAAAAACTCAAAGTTAAATGCAATCAACCCCTGAGTTCCTAGCTAAGTTTTGTTTCAAGCTGGCTGGTATCCTTCCAAATCAGAAATTCCCCCCACTAACAAAACTTAGCTTTTTCTCCATATCCCCCGGCTTTACTGGCTGGTCTGTGTGAACTGTGTGAATGAATAGAGACTTCATTATTCAAACTCTGGGGTCTAAAACTCTGATACCAGACTTGGGTTCTCCCTCCATTGATGAAGTTTTGTATCACAAAATACTGACTTATCTGCCAAGTTTTAACAGCTGCCTAACTCCAACAGGAAGGCAGAAGCAGCTCAGGGCTGGGGAAGTGAGTGAGCTGACTGTGGGACTTCCTGGCAGTGAGCCAGAGGAATCTCGGCTCCTAAGCATCTCCATGACGGGACCGCTAACGTGACTGCTAGAGAACTGGCACGGTGGCTCTGAAGGAAGGTCTCCGAGGCACGTTTACTGCCAGAGGAAGATGGAGAGAAGGGTATGCCAAAAGAGGGTTATTCCTTAGTAAGGCCGGAGCTGGGACAGAAGCTTTTCTTGCACAGCCAAAATTGGGATGATAGAATATTTGATGCTGTGTCCATTAACTGAAGACAAGATACTGTTTTTAGAAAATATCTGACCTGGGAAGACTGAAAATACTAAATAACCACAAAGGAGATACTGAGAGAAAGGAGTGGCTTCCAGTAGGAAACTACCCGCGTTTATCAGTGGAGTGGCCTTTAAAAGTACATGCGCTATTATCAATTTCTTTCTGAAGCTTGGTGCATTTTAATCACACATTTCACTAAATTTATATTATTATACTGAGTAAGCAAAAAAATCAGAAGAAATTTACCCCATGAATACACATTTTAATTCTAAGTAAAAGCTTCCTTTTTAATTGAAGGAATAATGAATCACACAGAAGTATTTAGTTACAGGGTCCCTGTAAGCTGCTGAATCAAAAGATAACTCGTATTTGCATTAAAGATGTCAAAAAAGCATTATTCAAGGCACTGGCGTTTTGAGGAGACACGAGAGAAATACATATACAAATCACACGATTTAGTTCCGTTGCACGAAGCTGTGGCACTGCTACTTGGTGAAATGCAAACTACATGGGATGGGTCAACCATGCAAAGCCAAAGCAACAGCAGAAAAAAAAAACAAAAGCAAGTAAAGGCTCTTACTGTGCGACAAGCTCGTCAAAGTTTTCATCGGGGCAGTATTTGCGAGGACGGCCTCGTTGAATATGGCGGCCACGTTTAAACTCTTCATCATCAACTGTCCAAAAGGACCCAAACTCATCCTCTACTCTGATAAAGCACTTATGCAGTGAGAGGTTGGTGCGAATGGCACCCTGGGATAGGAGCAGCAGCAAAGGAGATGAAGTGGCAACAAAAGGAGACGGGGTTGGGGGCAGAACAGACATCCAATATAGGGAACAGGAAAAAGAAAATAAAATGCAATAAGCGTAAGCAAATGGTTTGTGAGGGTTAATATGCATTGCCACCTAAAAGCTACTGGCATGTGATGCGACAGAGACCGGCAAGCAGGGCGGGGACTGGTGGGCATACAAAACAGGAGGGATGAAATGCTTTTTTGCTTCCCTTAACTGAGACAACGTGAAACCAGTTCTTTGGTCTAACACCATCTAGCAGCCAAAAGCCTCTATGTTATACTTGTTAGCACAATCCAAGCTAGGCTAAGAAGTTCAAACATGGTGGACGTACCCACTGATCTTTTGTGGCCTTCGTTTTTGGAATTCTACTTCATCCACTGTCCATACTGCCCCTTTAACGTTTTCTACTCGCACAAAACACTTGTGGAGACTAAGATTATGACGCACTGCATTCTGCAGCAAGTATAAAAGAGAGAACATTTACATTTTCTATAAGAAAAAACTCCAAAAACAGCAGTAAATTCAGCCTAACAGTCCACATTTGTAAAACCATCCCCAAGAGCTTGTAGCTACCACCCCCGTGGATGACCCTCTTGTGGGTAAGAGTGCCTTTTCCAAAAGTAAAGATAAAAAACCCAAATCATAAATTAATTGTACTTTGGCATTTCAGTCTAGTCTATTAGTCTATGGTCATCACTAACCAAAAGAAAAACTGTTTAACATGCATACAAGCCCAAAATAGGTTTCACAGTAAAAATCTGAAAATATTGTAATATGACTTCAAAGTAAGGAAACAAGTACAGCATAAAACTGTCCCTTTTAAGCCCACTTATCTCCCATAAAAACGGTAGTTTGTTTCTATTTTTTTAAACCACGAAAAATGAAGACTCAGTTAATATTGTTCAATGTATTTTGTTCTTGTTCTTTTTGCTCTTTAAAGTTTTGGCTTTAAAACCTTCTACAGGTTTTTCTCAGATTTATTAAGAAAAAAATCTAAATTGGATTTTACCATTGAGAGTATCACCTCCTGTAGCTGACAGGAACGGGGCATGAAATGACCCCCAATGGATCAGTATTCATCATCAAGCTCTGTCTTAGCTTCCGGAACATATATAGAAATTGGCCCTAACTGTGGGCAAGTACCTTAATTAACTGAGAAAATGCCAAAGGAACATATGAGTGGGACTCTCAATGGGAAAATGACGATATTCCTGCATTGATGGTTTCTACAGACACACGTTTCTTTCTTATGATTAAAAGTCATTTCTGTTCACTCCTAAGCGGGGACCCTTGACATCTACAATCTACCAGAAAGGAGGATCTCAACTCAGGGGTGAAGAGCTTTTAACATCTCATCTCTCCTTTGAGTTTCAGGAAAACCCACAACTCTTACTGGGTAAACTAACAAGCATGGCTCCATTCTTTAGTCCTCCTGGTTAGACTTACTGATCTAGAGTGAAAATTAGACATGAGGATATTACAAAGAGACCCATGTCGTTTACCCAAAACTTCCCTCTTACGGGGACTATGGCGGTGACAACTGGGGCATGAGAAGATGATGCAAACATCACACCTCATATGACCTGTAAGCCCTCTACTCAACTCCAATAATGCTGCTATTGCTCAACCATATTGCACCCCTTTCACTCTACCCCCTGCAATATTTCCTCTTCAAATTCTCTTTCATAGTGGCCAATCTTAATACTTTGAGAGTTGTTTCAATTTTTAGATAATCACCTTTGGTGATTCTGTGAGGAGTTAAGTTAGATGATGGTTGTTTTCTTTTTCTGATATGGAATGTTTAGAAGATAATGAGACAAGTTTTACTACAGTCTCACAAGGAGAATCCATAGGACAAACCCTCGAGGAGCTTTTGAGCAGTGTCAGCATAACTGGAGTAGGTTCAAGACACTCAGCTGACTGCGAGAGGACACTCCTGATTCAAACAGCTTTGATAGGTTTGCATCAAAACAAAACAAAAACAAAATCTCTGAAAAATGTTTCGTGTGTTATTATCACACCTGGTAAGACAAATTTCTTTGCATATAAATTAGAGTCTGATCTTTAAATACATATGCGTTTTCACATTGCGCAAAGGCACAGTAAGAGGGTACTAAGGGTCTACTGTTACCTCCTAGAACAATGCTGAGGAAGCTGAAATAAATAAATAAGCCGAAATTTCCTTTAAGAAAAGTCCAGACAGAGCATGTATACAACATCCAGGAGACATACGTGGGAAAGGAATCAACATTTTTCCTCATCCTAAGCATTGTCTGGTGTTTTAAAATAAGAATCAAAATGTACAGAACTGAAAAGTTCTAAAGAAGCCACGTCTGAAAAAAGGATGCTTTCGGTCTTTCCGAACTATACAGCCACGTAAGTAAAGATGGGAAGTCCAAACTTAAGTTTTGTCTTCAAAGATGTTGCACATCTAAGCAAAAGCAACCAGAAATCAAGAATTTCCCCAAAAGATGGGTAAACTCTTTTCAGTGATCACTTTAACAGGGCATTTCATCTTTTGTCTAAGATCACAATATAAATAAGGACATGTAGAGAAAATGATATGTATTTGTGAGTCATTAAGTACCTCACCTAGGACTGTTTATATTAATGGCACTTTTTCCTGCAGTTTGCAAAAAAAGTTAAATCTAAAGATCTGGGCTTATATATCATCTTCACAACTGGTAATCATTTTTAAATGTGATCATTTGCTATTTATAAAAGGTAATTTGAAGAAAACGTCTGCTTCATGCTTACACTTCCTAAATTTTGAAAAGCATTCATAGATAAATATCCTTTGTATTTGAACCTCCCAAGGCAGGCTGAGGAAAAGAGGGGAAAATTTTGAATACAGGCTCCTTTTAGCGCCTATGTATCTTAATGGAAATAATAAAGACAATTTGGGCCACAACAGATATTCATAGCCCTGTAAATTTGATAAATTAATTCTATGGTTATATTCATTTTCTTATAAAATGCTAGTTTACCAAGACTGTTATAGAGGAAATATGATTTCTGCTTTTGCTTTTGATTTTCTCCCATGAAAAATTAAGGAAGTAGCAAGGAAGACATTTATTTCAAGCAAGGCAAATTTTTTTGCACCCTATAATAAATCTCTATCATATTTATAACAATGATGTAAAAATATCCTAAAATATTTTCATTTTGAATGTTTCTGAATGTTTTGGAATTTATGGACTATAAGAATTCTAGGTATTAAAAATGCAAAAACCCCAAATATTATATTATATCTGCCCTCTTCTATAGCAAGAATATTAGAAAACAAGTAACTGAAAGTGGGAAAATCTAAAAATTTGTGAGGGCTTAATCTAAGACAATGGAATAAACACTAAAGGAATCTATGAGCCAGTTGCTGCACTGGGAATGAAGTATGTCATATCACCTCATGCCTTGTTGGGGTCCCAACGTGGACCCATGGAATTTGATGTCTTTGACAGGCAGTCTCTTGACTTAAAAAAGAAAACGACGACAAAAACCAAAAACACTTACTAATATATTGTGTTCTCCTGTAATAACTCCCATGTATAGCACTAGTACTAGGATTGCAAAGCTTTCTCCACTAACTGGGTTAAGGAGATTTCATCCACCCAGTGAAAGTTATGCCAAGTTTGTCTAATTATTTCCCCAGGTTCCTAATGGCATCAAAAAAGTTATTTATGCATCTCTGCCAATATTTGGTGATGGCTGAATGCCTAAAACATGAGGCTTGTGTAAGTTAACAGGACAACGTCAACATCTGGGCAGTGTCATCTGCTCCTTCCACCACACATTCCGACCAGAGGGGGTGGATTTTCCCGGCTGGTCCATCCACACAGCCGATTACACTGTAGTGGGAATCTTCCATCCCTGCCTTTCAGCCACCATGAAAAAATTTTCTCCATCAGACATTTCTATAAATTAGACTCTCTGAGTGGATCACAACTATATCAATGTATAATACATGACAACAACTGCATTTTTCAACAACACTCTCTTCTATAAATGGTTAAGACCCAAGCCTAGACAGGCCTGCGAGAGCGCTCACCTTCCACGTGGCCGCGTTGCGCCGGAAGTAAGCAAACATCCGTGTGAACCAGTTATAGATTTCATTTAGTGTTAGCTGCTTCTCTGGAGATTCGAGAATGGCCTGCGAAGCAGAAGTGATAAAGAAGATAATTTATGACCAAATCAGCAGAATTATCATTACACAGTTTCTTGAAAATATAAAATAACCGTGATTCAGAACTAAATCCTAAGGTTTCACAAAATGATCTAAGATTAATGGTTGTATTAAACAGTTCAATAGTAAAATTCAAAATGGAATTATCTAATTGTTTTGAGTTTTTATTTCTGTTTCCGTACAGAAATATTAATTTATTAGTCATTCATAAAGCAGAATCAAAGAGAAATGCAAAACATTTCACTAGCTGATTAAAGCTCAGTAATTATTTAGAGCTCAGATTAATTCTAGGGATCAGAGATTACTGTAGCTTGTGATAATTGACTTGCCATCTTTAAACAGGCTCATTTTCACTGTTGTGTGAAATGAATTTCCTAATAATCACATCGTATTGTAATACTTAATCAAAAGCAATTATGTTATATATTGCAGTTTTAAAAAACCTTATAGAAAAGGTTTTAGCATGCCTGCATACTAAACGGTTTTAAATCTACTTCATCAATATAATATATCCATGTGCACGTACACCTTTTGAAATAATTTCACATACTGTGTTCTTTACTTACCTGCCTAATTAAAGATGCATATGTAAATGGTGGTCTAACTTCCGCGTTCTTATAAAATTCTTGGTTCTGCGCAATATCTGCTAAATGAGAATCATTGTCCTATTAATTATCACTTTTAAAAAAGAGGCTGCTCTACAAGAATTGCATATTGCATTTCTATGTGAGGCAAAAATAGAGTATGTACCTGAAGAAATGGGCACGTTGTATTTGTCTGAGTACCGCCTGCGGATGGGTCCCACCGTGTGCATGCTGGTGGTGGTGATGACCGAGGGGCCTTGAGTGACAGGTGTGATGGGGGCGGTCGGGGTAGTTGGAGTATGAGGTAAGCTCTGTGGAGAAGCCTCTGAAGCAGACTTAGAGAGTGTGACGCTTGACACCAGATTCAGCTATGAGGAAAAGAACAATTCTTAGAAGACCTTCAGGAAAAAACCGAGCAACCAGTCTCTAAAATCCAACAAGAATAATACAGGGGATGCCTGGCTAGCTTTCTTTTTCTAAGTAGATGTTTCTAATCAACTGAACTACGAGGTGAGTTCCCATGTAAACACAATTCACTTAGTAGTTAGCTGGGATACACTGGTATACACCTGACTGAGTTCGCCAACAGAAATTTCTGCAGTGTGCTAGCACAAGTGAGGAACTGTTTGTACTTAATTTTTATAAAAATTAAACTCTAATTTTAATGAGTTTAAATTAAAATAGCCACACATCACCAGTGGCTACCATACTGCACAGCACAGGGACAGGACACTCAACTTCACAATGAAACTTCTTGGACAGGAAACTGCTACCAGTGTGTTTGGCCTATGACTCGAATTAAAATACGAGACATTGATCCAGTAAGCCACCATTGTGTTCTATCAGTTGACAAACAGTAATCTTTGAAAGCTTTGTGTGTAATCTTCATTAAACTCTATCAAATATAGGATTGGAATCTATTAATTTTAAAAGAATATGGCATATGAGAGAGCTGGAATGGTAGAATTTTTTATTTTTTTCCTTCAAGTCAAGTGTTCAGTAATATAATGGAATAATCTATTGCATCAAGTAAGAAAATGAATATTATGTATCTGAAGTAGTATAGACAAAAATCAATAGTACTGTTTCGATTCCCTCCCTCCTCCCTTCATCCCTTTCTCCCTCCCTCCCTCCCTCTCTCTCTTTTCCCCCTCCTTCTCTCCTTCCCTTCCTTCTTTCCCTCACTCCCTCCTTATCAATCTAACTTTCACCTTGAAGTGATTCTCCTATTAATACTGGAAAAACCAGCTTGTCCCCCTTTCCCAAAAGTTATTGTTACAGAAACACTATGTCTGACTATGCTGAAAACTTGATCGTTTTCAACACATTATAGTTTACTTAGGATTGCTATCTTAGACACATACAGTTGGCCCAAATCCAAGAAACTTCTTCTGCAGAGTAGGCTTACTTGGTAACATTTTCTCAAACCAGATTCTGAATCACTTAACAAAAGGGGTCTATTTCACCATCGTGACAGTCCTAGTACAAGGTATTATTTGTGGAGGGATTAAAAATGATTCTTCTGAGATCAAAATCAAAGAACATAGTAAAAGAGAGTTCCAACTTGTTGAGAAGATCCCACCTCACTCATACTCGAGTAAGGAAAAAGGCCATGAGAAACTTCTCTAATATGTTTAGGGTAGTTCCATAAAAAGGCAGTAAGTCTGAAGAAAAGAAAGATCAAATATCGTCGGGGAAATAGTAACAGAGAGATGTAAACATAGTGCTGGAACCTGAATGTTGCAGTGCGAGCTTTTAGTTGTGTTTTCTTTTTCATCCCCCTTCCCTTGAAATGCTGACTCAGCCAACCACAGACAGCGCCCCTCCTTCCCCCAAGAACCAGCTATGGAGATGGCGCTGACCTTACAGATGCCCAGGCAAGCTGGGATCCGCTGAGAGGTGCTTTTTGATTAGTGCTGGAACCTGACTTCATGACACACATTTGCAAACTACCTGCTAGCAGTTCAAAGGAGCAGCCATGGGATGGAGTGCGAGGGAAGGCTGGAGAGAAGCCAGTGGGAAGGTCGGGGCTGACCTTCTTGGGTTTGGTCCTTTATCACTGACCAAGGGAAGGGCAGGGCTGCACACATAAGCATCAGCCCCAGCAAAGGGTCACGGAAGTTCGTGCATGAAAGACTAACATAAAAAATATACAGCTTTTACGATTCAGAGGCTGCTACGCCTAAGAATACAAGCATACTCTGGAAAGTCATGGATACCACTTGTAAAAACCGTGTTGTAAACCACCCGCCACTGTGTGGTTTCAATTAATTCTCTTACCATCACTAATACTTGAGATGGTATTACTCGTATTTTACAGATAAGCAAACTGAGGCTCAGGACAGATTAAATAACTTTCCCATATCCACACCGTGGACCCAAAGTCAAACACACACTTGTGATTCTAGGGCTTCTGTATAATCTCCTCACACCCAGTTAATGAACAAAAGAAAACACTAACCAGTTTCATTTTTCCGTAGTCTCATTTTTGAAAAGGATTCCGTGAATAGCTTTTATCTTTGCTTCTAAATGGACATTCAATAAATATGACTGCACAAATGTAAGGCATGTGGCACTGACCTGACGAAACGGGCACAGAACGGGATGGCTGCCCTTGCAGAGCTTACCATCAAATACGGACAGCGGTCAGAGGAAAACGTGCACAACCATAAGACAGTTCTGAGGAATAACTCTACTTCCGGGCTTCTCTTTTCAGTTTATGACCATTACCCTAAACATCAAGACTTTCTTAAAAACGTCATGAACATTGTACTATAAATACAACGTCCTTAAGAAATATGCGTGCTCTTCCCAGTTTTGTGAAGAAGTTCAAGTCCAGTGGGTTCTGGTCTAACTGCCAAAAACCAAAACTCACATAAACATTCTGCCAGTGTAAGGCCATCTTTTTGGGTGCTCACATACAAGCAGAGTAGATATGGTGTCACATGGTGTAACGTCACAAAACGTAAAAGGAATCAGACTGTTGCGGCTTTTACAAAGGTCTCAACACTTGGACTGTTTCTACCAAAAAAGCAGCAGTGAAAAACAAAATCCGTCCAGGTCAGCATGATCCACAAAGAAAGAGATGCAGTAGAATTTTCTGGAGGCTTTTGAAACATAGGGAGCAAGTGGAAATAAACACTAAGCCAGAAGAGAGCGGAGAGGAGGCTTACCAGGTTTCACAAATGACACCCTGATTCACACCCACTGCTGGCTGTCTCTAATAAGCCACAGAGGAAGCAGCCAATCTCAGCTAATTGCCAGATAAAAATGTATTGTAAGGACTCTAATTAGGAGATGCGGATGGAGGTGATCTGATGATTAAATGCTGCATTCAAGTGACCCCACCATCAGTGTGCAGTGGTGCAAGATGTCACTGGAATATTTTGTAGAAACAGTAATTTTATTTCGAGGAGGGGAGGCAGTAATATTTGTAATGATGGCTATGAGGTAAACTAATTAAAAGACAGTTCCTAGAGGAAGAGGGTGGCTGAGAGCAGCTGTGGCCATTCCAAAACCAAGTGCCAAGTCTCAATAGAGAGACTGCAGTCAAGTGGAAAATTTCTGCCTGACCTCTGCCCTTGCTATTAATTTGCAGGAAAACTAATGACACATATACATATTCCCACAAAATTGTTCTAATTGCTAATTTGCCAAAGGAGCCCAGATTCCAAATTAAACATGACTGTAGCCTGTGAGGGAAGGAAGAACAAAAAGCTGGAAACTCCAAACAGAGGGTGCTGTGCCTCGCACAATCATTTGAAGGCTGAACCAACAAGTTAATGAAATGTCAACCTTGTCAACCGCTCTAGAAGTTTCTTAACTTTACAACTTTTGTTTGATGATCACATGCTTGTCTTGAGGAGACACCATCTTGGGAAGGGAGGTCACGAGAGAGAGATAAGATGGAGCATGGGGAAGGACTCAGAACGGCTCTGTGCTCAAACCTGCTCCTTTAATTAAGGTCTCTCTGAACAAAATGGACAAAAAAAAAAAAATTAATTATAGACTTAAACAGAAGAGCAAATTGGGAACGGTGTGGGTTTTGCTGTAATCTTGAAATATTCATCTTAACTGTAAACTATTAAATCTTAATATAATCATCAATTAGAAATGAAAGCATATGCACTTTGTGTTTCTGGCTGTAGTTAAGTTTTTAAAAGATAATTTTTTTTCCGGGGCATGGAATAGGAAGGGATTGGACTGGGAGGGTTTCTTTTCCTATTTTTCTAATTGTGTTCATTTTCTATTTAAAAAGAAGTTGCTATGTTTAGAAAAGTTAGTAACTCTGATATTTTCTACATGGCAAATTTCCATCATGTGATGATTTCGGCAAAGATAATCTCTTTGAAACTCTGGCCAAAAAATTCTTATGCCACTTAAAATTGCCGCAGGGTTTTATTTTTTAAATTTATGTATGCTTCTTAACCATCAACTTATCCCCCAGCTCAGCTGCAGAGGACTACCTACGCTGGAAATCTTACCCATACAAATTATTGGAACTGTCACAGCTACCTAATACTCTGATTAGCCCTTTTTCAAAAGATTAAGCTTTAGTTTTTAAACAGTAAACTCCTCTCTCTTTTAAAGATGATGAGTCACTCACATTTTAAAAAAATAAACAAACCGCTGATGTAAACTCCGGACAGAAACAGACTTGTCGTTAAGTATTCCCACAAGAACTCATTTTTATTTTTGTTTGTGCTCTTGCCTCACATGAAAGCAGATTCTGAGAACAAAAGACAAACCTGAAACCAAAACCCTAAGGGACCTAGCTGCGTAGTAGGGGCTTTCAGGCTCACAGAACTGGTTTTTCTGCTGTTGGTTTCACCGTCCTGAGCTGGCCCAAGTGCTGCTTTAACCACATGGCGTTTCTGGACATGAATCACTCCCATGCGGAGAAGGCCTTTCTGAGGCTGAAGGGAGGGACCTACCCAAGACTGTGGGGAGCTAGGACTGGGGGTAGCAGCGGGAGGCTATGTTCCCAACCCTTGCCTTCCTCTGCCATCTCAGCCTGGCCCTGTAACAGTATCGGGGTGGGCGCTGGTGGAAGGCAGTGACTGAGAAGGTAGTGTCCTGGACAGTGGACTGAAAACAAAACAAAAAACTGGCATTGAGTTGAGGAGGGAGACTTAATGAGAAACCAACCGTATATAAAAATAACTCGTGTGAGTTGCGCTTGAGAATCTTTTATGACTGGCTAGTATTTTCTCTCCAACTCTAAAGCAAGGCTGAAGCCCAAAGGGTCAACCATTTCTTTTATGAGTTAAAAGACCCCCTTTTCAGACAGGGAGCACTTTGTTTTTATAGTAGCTAAAAACTACTTCGAAACAGTCCTAATTGCTATGGGTAGAGGAAAAGAGAATGTGTAACAAGGAAAATCTAATACTGCATTTCACTTCAAATATCCAAGTTCCTCTAGTGTTTTACAGCATTTTTCATACAGGGGCTATACTACATACGTTGTAATTACTTGCCCACCTGATCGGAAGGAATGTGGTTTCTCCAGATCAGGGGTTGTTCTCTGGTGTGTAGGAATACCCTACAGCAAAGTACACTTCTCATGTACTCATTATTATAAAATAGGATTGCAGCATTGCCCAACATAATGATTGTGAAGTCTTTTTTAAATGTCCTTAACAACTTAATAAAGTCATAACACACACTTCTTTCTGTTGTTATTGTTTTGTCCTCTGAGTTACTCCTCCCTCCAAGGAAGAGCTCAGCCAATTCCCCACAGAGTAAGTTACACATGGAGACAGTAATCAGCAAGCAATACATTTTGGTGTTCACTCTAAGAATGTTAGTGAGTTTGGAACAAAAGGATATTGACCATACTCATTACGATAGTTTACTATTGTCTAATTTTTCATGTTTGCTTCTCTTAACATGGAAAAGAGAAGACTCTTAGAACTCAAAAATACAACAAATTTGGCTATTCTAAACATGTCAGGAAAGGCTTTTCCCATTGCATGTGCTTGACTTGCTAGAACACAGCAGCTGCTCTGTTAACTTTTACATATTCTCTCCATGCAGGGCCCAGATTTAATAAAATTAAGAGTACGAAAAGCTTATTCTAGCTGATGTTGGCTCTTCCTTCACTTCCTCCTCACTGATCCTCATTACGTATCTTCCTCTCCCAGCTCGCTCCCTTCCTTAGAGACACGCAGACACACACACCTACTCTTAACCCCAGGGAAGAGTCACAAAACGGACTTCCTTCCATTTCTTCCAATTCATGTAGGTTTTGTTACCTTTTCCAGAAGTCTTCCTGGACCCCAGCATAATAGCTCAGTTGTTCTACTCACACATAGCACAACTCACGCAGTGAGAATGTAAGAGTGTGTATGTGCGTATTTATTCGTTAGTTTGCTGCAACAAACCTCCCAATACTTCAGTGGCAGGAGGCCTCTAGCTTAAGTTACTACTCTATGTTTTTACATAGCATGCTCAATTAAGTATTTGTTGATGCAATAGCTTGATGTTAAATGCAGAAATTCTCTTTCCAAAAACAACTTTGCAGTTTGAGTCTTAGGTATAATTTTTTTCAGTTTACAAGCCTTTCCAGCAAGCAGGAAGAGATGCTCTGAAGGTGTCCGAGGACTAGGAAGACCGCAACCTCACGTCCCAGTTCACCTGCCCACCTCCAGGTGAGCGAGTGCACATCCACGTCTGAAAACCTGGAGTCTCTCCCGAGATGACCATATCCTCTAACTACCCAAATGGGAAGAGGAGCTCCACAACAGGATCCAGAAAAAGCATCTACGAGCTGATGGAAGAACAATCCAAGAAGGTTTTGGCCGTTTCTTTGATGGAATGAAATGGGGACCGGTTGGACGATAGGATACAACAAATGACCCTTACCACCCAAATGACACTTAGTGAAAAGCAACGTTTACAGCAAAGCATTTTATCATTTAGTAACTAAGAATTTAAAAATAAACATGAGGTTCCTTTTAAACATAAATGGGAAAAAAAAGAAAAAAATTACATAAACTCACTGGCAATGCTGTAACATGCAAGTCCCCATCTATGGTTAGATTTCAATCCCAATCATTGCTTATTTCAAATAAAATATTCTAGAAGAATATGCATTTGAACATACACTGTGCATTCTATTACTTAAGGTGAAATAAATTAATTACAGGCAAAAGGGAATATTTTGCAAATTAGAATAGAACACCAGATAGCTCTGTATCACTAAAGTTGAAAAAAGAATCAAGGTTGCGCAGTGTGTGTGCGCTTTTTTTCACATTTTTTTGGAGCAAGGAAGTAAAAATTTATGCAAAATACTACATGTGTACCTTTTATAATTAATTTTCCAATGCCTCACCTATACATGTTTTAATAATTCCTGATTTATAAGATGGTATCTATAATAAAATTTTCTATTTTCCAATAAATGAAAAGAAGGCAGGTTCATTCCGGCAACAGAGTGTCACACAATATCTGCTTGTCAGGCACCAATTTTTACTTCTTACATGTAAGTTAAAGGATAAGGAATTTATAATGCTGCCTGTGAAGGGAACCACTTTTCATACACAAATGTGATCTTTTTTTTTCCCAAAGGGTAATACAACAGTACATTTACATAAACTAATCCAAACAATCTATGTATCTGACAATGGCAAACCTCACACAGACGGCCTATTGTTGGTTTACATCTTGGAGTTCTTTATATTGGCTTGTAGCGCTGCTCTAGCTGTCAAAGGTTTGACTTGGACTCTAAATAAATGGTTATAGAAGTGCTGTGCAGCGATATTGGACTTCTTTGCAAAAGAAAACCTGCTGTGTATGAATTCAAAAGCTTAATTTTTCAGTCAAAAATATTCGTGCCTATTTCTTTTAATAAAGAAATACTGTGCTGAGCTACTAAGAGATAATGTTGACTAGTGGTAGAGAATTTTCAATAGAGCAGTTAAAAATAAATTTAGTAGGAGGTCCCCTTCAAAGTTGTAATTTTCTAGAATGTAAAACATTTTTTTAAGTACTAATCAAGACAGACCTTCCTTCCTTGTGCAGCTTCCCCAGGACCGCTTTCCCCAGTTTATCGGTTGCTCAACACTGGTCCTCCTGGAGATCCCCAGCAGCCCTTCTGTGTCCTAGGTAGGCTTACATACATGGGGCTCCCTGCCAACACCCAGCCCCTCCCTCAAGGAGTGCCCCCCCCCCCCCAGGGTCTGCAATTCCTTCTTCCTCCCTCCCTGCGCACCAGGGTCCCAAAGGAGTCCATTCCTAGAATCCAGTCATTATTCTATCATTGTCTCTAATCCATGGAGGAAGTAGGAGATAATCTCATTCTCTCCCTCTTTGTTGTTGCTGGGTTTAAAAGACTCAAACCCTTCATCCTGGGAAGAACCATTTCCCTATAAACAAAAGCAATAGGAAGACTTTCAGGGTTGAAAGGTGATCATTTCCCTCAGTCGTTTTGGCTATGCCCACTGGAGAACTCAGTCATTTCAGGGTCTCACCAATTTGCTTAGCTCAGTTCATATTATTTCCAGGAACCTCCTTAAAAGGAGGGATTGATAGGAATAGCAGCAATAGCATGGCTGACTACTGATTCCACAATATACTGAATGGCCTGTTTTTTTTCCTCCCTTCCTTTATTTTTGGTAGCCTACACACTCAGCCCTACAGCCATTTATTGCAGAATATATGGAAACTAAGGGCTCTTTCCGAGTAAAAATGAATGTGCAAAGTGTTTAATGATTTTATGTCCTATATCTCAGTAATGTGTTCTGTTTCAGACATTAATTTTGTCTGCCAACTGCATCTTGGCAGGCTACCACATTTGCTGGGTTAATAGTCTGACTCCGTTTTATTTCTATCACCATAAATCATACATATATGGGTGTATGTTTGCTTTATTTATAGAAAAAAATCAGTCAAAACAGATAAACCAATACTTTGCCATTATGCTGCATCATTGCATATTGATTAAAATTGCTGGTACTAACTATAGATTGTCAACGCTCAATTAATTTTCACACAGTGACTCCATGCAAAATCAAATAAAGGCAGTGTACCTTTAAATTTTACAAATCTTAAAAATCAAGAAGCAAAGCAACTCTCTCCATTTTGAATAATCAGTTGATGCTACTAGGAGATTTTTAGAAATGTTAAGTATATGAGAAATAAAAGTGTTAGAGATCGATTTATAACAAGGACCGAGGTCTGAGACAGGAGTTGGGGATGCCATCCTTCCAAGCTGATAACTGTCTGTGCTTGGATGGCACTCTTCGAGGTCAAGTGAAAGGAAACAAGGCAAGAAATAGGGTATTCCTAAAGTCAAATAGAATTTCAGTGTACCTACCATGTTTGGTCTCCTGTGAAGGAGAAATGTTCACTTCAAACTCTTCAGTAACCCTTAGAGGCTCCATAATTTTAGCCTCTCTCAGACAGCGTGCTTCCTTCCTCAGTCACAGTTAGACTGGACTATCCCTCGCTCCTTTTCTCATACTCACTTGTCTCTCAGCTCCCCCAGGCTGACATGCCTTTGTCGTCTGCCTTCATGGTTGGGCTGTCTTCTCTCTGCGTTACCACCATCTGGAAAGTTTTTATTTTCCCTCTCCCAGTGAGCTCTCATAATGTATTTGAATATCTCAGGATGGCATCCAATATCTGTCCCAAAGAAGAGCTGGCTGTTTGGGCCTGATGAACAAGGGCTGTGTGCACATCACCCTGTATGTCCCTACACACCTAGCACAGTGTCCTCTTTAGGAAAGGTTACCAAAAACGGTCCACTCAATGTGAGCCTTCGCTACTCATAGCTACCAGAGTGCCTGAGCTTCGTCCTGTGCTCGGGGTGGGAAGCAGAACAGTCCTGGTGGCTCCTTCCCTTGGCAGAGCTCAGTACTTACGGGCTGGGGGGTGGCTTTGGGCTCCGTAGACTTCACGTGCAGATGGGTCATCATGGCTTGCAGGCGCTCTTTGTCTTTTGCAAGCTAGCAGGGAGAAAACGCTCTGTTATTCTTTGACTACAGATCTGAGCACGGTTTTACCATTGCATGCCATTACATCCAACATGATACATATCCCAAATTAAATGATGGCACCATCACACATGACAACATCGTTTTCATTGCTTAATCATTGTGAAATCTATACGACCATTGCCAAACTCCAAGTAACTGGAAGTGTCCGTGTGAGATTTCCCAACACAAGATGCGTTAGCTTTTAACTGGGAGCTTCTAGACCTGCTGGCACCAAGGAGTCCCATGTAACACAGACAGCTACAAGACAAAAACGTGAATCATGCCTCGTAACCAACCTTATTCATGAGGAAGGCAAAGGAAAATGAGCTAGGTACCTAAGACTCATAAATTCATCTGTTGTGGTTGTGGAAAAACTCCCAGACAGATGGGTACATTTATACAAAATTAATTTCATCTTTCCTACCAGGTAGGCATAGATTAAGACAGCGCTGGCAAGAGTGACATTATTAGCAGGGTAAGCATTATGTAGCAGGGCTACAGGGTCGACAGGCTCCCATTTTTAAATGAACTGAGAATAAGCTTACTCATTTATTTATTTATTCAATATGTGAGTACCTACCATGTGCTAGTCTCATCTTAACAGAAATTGAAGTCTCCTCATTCTACAGAAAATTATCTTCTAAAGGCACAGGAGTTTCTAAATGGATGTACATGGCAGGCACTCAAATACTATTTATCACGTTTCTTTATGCTTGCCTTGAACTGTTTTAACACTATGTGTTTGATAATCCAAGATTGTTGGGCATAGCGGACATATAATAATTACCTCTGTAAAAGAAGTGGGAAGTGTATCCACAAAAGACAAAAGTATAGTTAAGAGAACAGCTGTGGAATTTCGGGAAAATGTATAGGTGCTTAGTGTGTGCTTAGTGTGTGTGTGTGAGTGTGTGTGTGTGTGTGTGTGTGTGTGTGAGAGAGAGAGAGAGAGAGAGAGAGAGAGAGAGAGAGAGAAAATGTCAGAATTGGGGAGGGAGGGACTCATTCTTTTGTCACAAAATTACCCTTAAATCTTTCAAACATCAATTATTTTTGTAAGTCTAAAATTATTCCAAAGTAAAAATCAACTAAGACTTTTCAATTAGAGGAGGTGTCTCTAAGGGAGAAAAGTATTTCAGGAACTGGGGGAAAGCAGAGGAAAGGGAAAGGGCACAAAAGCAAGAGAAAGAAGCTCTCGGCTTATCCTGAACGGATCGCTCAGTCTCCAGTCAGATCACACTGGATTTTCCTTTTTTCTTTTTATTCCCTTGTGGTTCAGGGAGGAATAATTTAAAAGAAAAAAAAAAAAAGCCTTACAGTGTTAGCATTTATCTTTCAGCAAACAGGAAATGAAAATGATACCATATTAGGAGCCACTTTATGTTATTCATTCTCTGTTTTTCAGTGAGTTATTGAACAACCAAACTAAAAGATGCTCTGAACACACAACATAATGCTAAAGGAATGTAGTTTCCCAAAGTGGCTCAGTTAGAACAATTAAAATGTTAGCGATGTCATTTTTCTCCAGTTATTTGTTTTTTCATGTAAGTGTTCTAGGTTTTAGATGTTAAAATTAAGACATTCTAATTAAAAAAATATTTTGTTTGAAAATTATCACGGGGCAGAAGGAATTCAGGCATATATGTCATTCTTTTTAAAAACTAGTAGTAGTCTGCCATAATGAAAATTACAAATTAAAGGGTGAGAAGTGATGATTACTGAAGAGTCTGATGAATATTAATTGTGACTTAATTTTGGGGTACACATTGTTGACACAGTAATTACAAAGACCAAAGTAGAAGGAAATCCAAATTCTCAGCCCCAAAACAAATCATCACCTTTTTATTCCATCCAAATGTCTACCAGGTAAAGGCAGTAAAAACAGACTGCAAACACGCCTCGATTTGTATAGACAGCCACCGCCAGAACCCCGGAGGTCACTGCCATAGGGACCGGCTGGGTTTTGCGTAAGCATATCACCTGGACTTCATCGTCCGTTTTGAGAATGACCCCGGTCCCTCATTACGCCCCAACCTCACCCCCACCATCCTAGCGCCGCTTTCCTTATAAAAGACGGGCAAGGTTACAGAACAAGGCAAAACTCCAAATTTCTGCTTCTGTTTGATTAGCCGCAACTAGCATGTAAATGAGTGTGGGATTTTCATCATCAAGTATAGCTCTAACACAAACTATTTTAACAATTAAAGAGAAAAACAAACAAACAAACAGGGAAAAAAAGCTGGCCAAATTCACTTTTTGTTTTTTTAGGCAAAAAGGCAAAACATTTACACCTATTGAAAACACATCCTCTACCTACAGTCTTGCATTTATAATGCTCTCTGGTCCTTCCAAAAGCTTTCAGATTCTTTATTACTTTCATGCCATCATTCCATGTGCTCACCACCCCCATCCACTTTCACGGCATCCATTCATTATTATGAGAATACAAACACTTAACATTAGCAAGCATATTCCAGCATTCCCTTATAAACGGAATCCCATGAAAAGCAAAAAAAAGGAGGATGAGAAATACAGTCCAAAGATTAACTAAGAATTTGGTAGGCAAATGTAAAAAAATGTTGTATGTTGTGCTATCAGAAGAGAATACTCTCTGAAAGCTTTCCTGGTGGGCACAGGAGGAGTTTCTACAGAAAGGGAAAGGCAATGGGCCACACAGGAAGGGGGTTGCTTGTGCAGTGTTTGTTTAAATTAGCAAGTTCCTCACCAATTCCGTAGCACGACAGCACAGTGAAAATGGGTAAAGGATGTGGGCACAACAACCACACTCTGCTGGGTTCAAATTCTGGCTGTGTGACTTGGGGCACATTATGTAACCTTTTAAAGTATTTAGCTCTCTTTCTAAATATGGAACAACAATCTCTGCACTTTGAAGGGCTGTGTGGAGGATTAGATAAAGTCTTGCACATAAACTTAGCATAGAGCCTACTCTTCATCAACGCTCAACAAAAAAATGCTTTTTTTTGTTGGTTTTTTCTTTTAAGGAAAGGTCAATCAGTGTGGTCTATGCAGATGTCTACTGACTCAGTATATGTTTGGAATGTGGATCAACATAAAGGGTTCACTGGCGTTTGCAGTTGGACAAACTGGGGAGAGGATTTGATGTTTTAAGGAATGGAACAGAAAACATATGAAAGATGAAGTCCATTTCTGATGGATTTCTCTCCTTGGTTCTCTCTGGATCTTTCCCTCATCCTAGGCAAATGCCTTCCCCCTTGGCTGATGTAGGTCATCCCCTCTTCTATTAACCATGGCCTTGAATTAGGTTTTAGATAGCCCAGGCTGTGTGAGACCGGAACAAGCATATTGCTCTGACCTACTGATAAGTGCCTACGGCCAGGAGCTCCATTCAACATCTTCAGAGATAAAAACCGAGGAGATTAAACTCATTTTTTCAGCAGAGAAAAGGGAACATGGTTTCGGGTTCATTTAACATAATCATTTTATATGCTGTCAGGAGGACTAATCATTTTAAGCCCAATTTGGTGGTTCTCACTTGTGAGAAAAAACTCTTCTGAAATAAATGAAGAACTCTGGATGTGTAAAAATACTAGAATTACTGAGGACAGTCACAAAGGAGAAGGCAAGTAACCCATTTGATTTCACAGAAGCAGTCTTGTGTGGCTAGTTCAGGTCCTCTCATCCTATTCTCGTATTTTATAGTTGGGAAACTGAGACTCGCAGGCTGAACTTCCGTGGGATCATAGATGTGGAACGGGCAAAAAACAGAAACAAACAAAAAACAAAACCCAAAAGCTAGAATCCCGGTTATATGATGCGTGGTCCCCACTCTCCCACATGGGTGTGACCACAGACGAGCCTGGCACACAGACTGGAGCACACGGACCTGCATACCTCCTGTCCCCACATGGAGCTTCCGATGTAGACACTCCCTCCACAGGAGGCGTGGGACATACTCATATGTACGTAATTCCAGCAGGCACCCAATTTATGAGTTGGCAAGTCTGGATTATTCCCGTAAAATGATGAGCCATGGTTTAACTGTCTGGGGTCATACCTAAACATTCCAAGGGGGTGGGGGGATGTGGGCGGAGGTGGTTGTAATAAAGCCCCCAAGAGTCCAAGTTCAATGAGACTGAGTCCATCCCATGGACTGAGTGAGCCTTATACCATGGCTGTCTAGGTCCCGACAGTAGTTTCGTATACAGTTATGATCCAAACAACTGACCGACGCACAGTGTCCCTAGTACACAGGTTTCCAAAGGATGCATGAGTTAAAGAAGAAAAGCAAGAGAAACAAAAAGAAAAAAGCGTCACTGGAAGGGGTAGAAATGAAATTTTACCAAACTTGAGTGTTAATTAAATAGTTATTTCCTAACCACTTTATCCAACTACGGTCATTCACCTGCCTTTAAAACTCGGCACCAGTGAAACTTTTAAACGACTTTGTAAACACCAGCTACAGCTTTCAGGTGGTAGGCAACCTCTGACTCGTTTCACCCCAAGTGAAGAACTCCCCTATTTTTATTGTATTTTGTTACCATCTTCCCATTCCTTACATGTTATTATTAAAGACTCTCTTGACATTTGAAGCAGACGCACACTAATACTCTGTCATAGTCTAGGAATTCTAATGCTCCCAGAGTTAGGCACGATTCTGAATTATGAAAACTAAGTGTCTTGGTTTTCAAAGAGGGACGTGGAAGTGAGAAACCCAGACTCTTCTTTTTCTTGGCTCTAGTCAAGAAGTGGTGGCAACATGAAGCTATGATGCTATCAGGACCTCTCTTTCCCCAGCCCCCTGAGCTTACTCAGAGAGAGGCAGGAGGCTCTGCCAGGCCACTGCTGTGAGCAACAGTCCTGAGTATTACCTTGGAGAAGGTTAGAAGGGTACAAATGCGGACACATCCCAGATCATATACCTGGGAAAGTCCCGGAAGCTGGTGTGATCACAAACAGCACTGCTAATGGCAGAACAATCACCTGGCATTGATTAGTGGTAGGCTTAATGTCTTCCTCTGCTACTGAAACTTGTACATTTTTCTCCCTGTTGACATGTTCTTAGAGCTTACAGTTCCTGGTACAGATGATTCAGACAACTCTGGAGTGATCTCAGCACCCGTGAGCTCTAGCCTTGCCCTGCTGCCATGGAGGGCTCAGGAGAGTGCTTCACGAGGCAGAGAAGAGTACGGCCCCACATCCAAGTCTTAAAATCAGTGATCTGCAACTCCTGGGTACATGCATAGAACCCCACTGGGCCATGACGACGCTGGGTACAACCAGCACTGCCATGAAAGGAGCATGGTTCCAAAGGCTGGGCTGGGCTGGGTGCTGTCCATTATTTGCCATTGGCTTTGAACAAGTGAATTAGACCTTCTAAACCTCAGTTTCTTCATCTGCAAAATCGGGAGGGAGGCACTGAAAATGATTTCTCTGACTCTAAGAGGCCAACCTTTGCAAAGGATAAGAAGAAATACATTAAACATGCTCATTAAGTGTGACACATAAAGATTTCCAAATGTTAAGATTTTTCCTTTAAAAAACAAATCTTAGGATTGAGGAAATAGGGTAGAATCTACTCAGAGGGGTAGTGAGGATTCCATGAAAATGAGGGCATAAGTACCTAGAATAGTGCGTTGGCACATACTAGAAGCTCAGTAAGTATCCAATCAAATGGTTTTCAAGCTCCTTCATGAAATAATTACAAGCAGAACATGGACCATTCGGTAGGTCTCTTCCATAGCCAGTGGATTCAAACTCATCATTAGGGTGACCAACTCATCCCAGTTTTGAAACTGAAAACCCCAAGTCCCAGGAGTCTCTCAGTTCCAGGTAAGCAACCGCAATGTCTAATCACCCCATTTCCTGTTAAATAGACAGATGAAAACAACAATGAATTCTTCCATCACCCTTCTACCTCAGCCTACAATCAGGTAAAACCTAAGTGGTTCCCTTGACTTGGAAAGTCCTTGCTAATCGCCCTTTCCCGGGTCACCTCCACAATGCCCCTCCCCACCTCCCACCCCCCAATTCTGCCTGCTATGCATTTAGAGAAGTGCTAGTCTTACTCTCCCTCTTAGGTTGCACATTACAGGACAGAAGAGGCCTTACTTACCTACACCCAGTGCTTTGAATACAATAGGTGCTTGATGAATAGTGAGGGAATGGAATCAAACTGTCAAAGAAGAAAAGGTCCACACCCCTCTACCCCGACCCCCTGCCTAGGCCAGGTAGACCACCCCATCAGATTGGCTGTCCCCTTAACTGCGTTCAATATTAACTTTAAAAGGTCTCCAAGTTCAGGGTTCGAAGGAAGCCTGTCCTGAGCCCTGTCCCCTGACACATGGTAAGCTGTGGGCATGATGAAATGCCGAATCTCCAAGGCTTCTTTCTTCTTTCATTCAAACCCCATCTTCACACACCAGAGGACTGCGGACAACTGAGCAAGTCATATTAAAGTCAGAACAGATTAAAACCAATACCGCATATGTGGCCAGAAAAATGTATCTACGTCTGGAACGTCTCAGCTTTCTAGGAGGGGTAAGTCCAGCAGAAGACTTGTTTTCCCTGTTGTCTCTTAAATTGGATGGTTTTCCCTTTTCCCAAAATGGAATTCTGTTCCAGCCACTGAGACACCTTTTATGATATCTTATCCACAGCTTGATGGTTGAGATAAGTTGTGGGCGATCCCACCTCTGTAACTGGGTTAGTACGAATTTAAATCCCTGGGCCCAGGTCTGGTACACAATAGGTACTCAACTATCAGGGAAGGTTCAAGTGCTTCCTTACAATCCTGGCCAGTAGCATTTGGGGTGGGCAATCCTTTCTCTCCATTTATTTCCAGTTCCTATGCCCCTGCCCCTCTGTCTTGGGGGTAGGGAGTTGTGCATTTCATGACCTATATATAAGACCATGCATATTGAGTATTGGAATTTTTTTCTTCGCCAGTTCTAACTCATTTCCACGACTAGGTATCATTCAGAAGAATCTGTCAACAGAGAACATCTAACAGATGAAATCTCAAAATAGATTCCCTGACCTCAAAAGCCATATCCTTGACCCAAATAATTTCTATGATGTCCACCTGTCTCATGTTATGTGCCTAAGTGTACAGTGTAAGAACCTCACACTTCTCAGGTTGCTCATGTTGGGCTTCCAGGTAATAGCTGGGGGTTAATCCTCCATCTAGTCCTTTGATAAAACATGGGGAAAAAATTACAACTGTCTTTGTGATAATGAAATGCAGTATGAACATTCAAAAAGGCTCTGAATGCCCACTAAGTTCTCTTTCTGACTCCTCTTTCAGCTCAGTGAGACAAGTCACAGGGTATTTAACATGAGAACTGAATTAACCAACCTTTCCCTATTAATAAGGTCTACGTAAGGCGTCCAGTGCTCAGAAAACATGCATTATATATTTTGATATCTTCCAACAAGATGCACAGCACTGGTGAGACAGGTCTAAGTCAGACCCCATAGCGCACCAGCTTGATCTCTCCCTGGCTGCCTGAACTCCCACCATTACAACCTTACAGGCTATTCCGTTTGATTCCAGTGCAGTATTGTACAGATAGCACCACAATGGGAGACATCTCTAGCCACTGTCTCCTAAGGCTAACAGTGGTGACTAAAAAGAAAAGAAAAAATTGCATCTGATTCTTTAGGGAGGTTTGACTACAGGTTAAGAATTACAAGGACCTTTGTTTTGGGTCAGAGTTGAGGTTTCTGGGGTTTAGATTCCAGGGGCTGGAAAGGTCCACAGGACAGCACTCCAGGGGCTTTCACCAGTGTCGGTCACATCTGAGGCCGACTGACTGCCCTCCCCAATTCTCCTGTGGGATCCTTTCACGATGATTGTCTAGGGCAGACATAATGAACCTCTGCTGTTCTTTACTGGAAGATCCAATTTGAGCTTATTGGGCTTGTTTTTAAAACAGGGCACACGTGTGACCTCTCTCCCAGATGTAAACACCAACCAGAGCCCGAAGTACTGCTCTGCAGAGAGAAGCACTGTGAGTCTGGATGGTGGGAGAAACTTCTCCTACTCTGACGCTTTGGGAGTTGTTCAAACCTGGATTGCTCTTTCTTGTAGTGCTATGTGGTGCAAACGTTTTTCAAATTCAAGTTAATAAATGGTAATTGTGTAATAGACTTAGAGGTACTTGAGGTTCAGGTATTTCCTGGACTGGGAAATGCCTTCTTTGAGGGAAAGGCAGTAGTAGCTCTTGGGTCCATCACGGCCCGGGCATCAGTCCCTCTAGGTGAGGTGATGCACCAGTGTGCAGCGGAGAGAAGGGGGCCGATGCCAGTGGGTAACACACAGGAAGTCCACGGAAGCATAAGGTCCCCTCTTCGAAGTATTCTTGCTGCTGCTGGGACCCCATCTCCCCAATACCTCAGGATGTGTGGGCACAGTGACTGTTAATGGAAAAATACATTGCCAGACATGGGTGCTTGAGGTAGCCAGTGCGACAGCACAAACACAGAAGCGGGGAACATCAGAGAAGCAGGAGGCCGAGAATGAGACTGGCTGGAGTGTGACTGCACCTTGCCCCAAACTGTCCCAATGTGCCCGGTCCGCAACGCAGACTCTCAATCCAGTCCCTGATAACAGCTTCTCTTAACTCTACAGCAGGGCAAGGGTTCTTTAAATACTAAAAACTGTTGACGTTTTCTGCTGTATTTCATCTGATTGAATAATAATTAATAGATAAGATCTGTTTTGGTTTGGGCCCTGCCTAGCACTGAAACTCTTTTGAACATGTTTCTAGTGTCAGCTAGCACTGCGCAACCGATGGGCGGTGCCAATGAAAAATTACTTACTTCTTGCTATTTTCTCTCTGGAATGTAAGAACTCGGAGGGCAGCCCAGTGTCCTACTCACTCTTGTATTCCTTCCTACTCCAAGGTTCCTGCTGTGTTATAGGCTCCAGGTAACGTGTGCCAAATGAATGAGTAGATGAAGGGATGAACGAATACACTTCCATCAGCCAGCTTTTCACACCCTGAAGATCGGCAGGTCCTTATCTTATGAAGCTGCTACGGAGGAAACCTCACCCATGTGGGGACCAGATCGTTTTATATACTGAGGCGAAGAGGGAAAAGGTAAGAAGACCGGAGCAGACTTTCAGGTAGCTAGGAACAACAAGCAAACAGCTGCTAATACAGTGACGAGACTGTTGTTTTTGGTGAGCAGAGATAGCCTGGCAAAGTTCTGCAAGGGCCAGCCAGAGAGTAAATAGTGTCAGCCTTGCTCATGATGGGGGCTCTTGGAATTACTCAACTTTTCTGTTGTAATGCAAAGGCAGCCACAGATAATTCGTCAATGAATGGGTGTGGCTGTGTTCCAATACAACCTTTTATATGGGCAATGAAACCTGAATTTCATACAATTTATTCTTCTTTTGATTTTCCCCAACTATTCAAAATGCAAAAAGTTTTCTTAGCTCATGGGATTTGGTCCATGGTCTGTAGTTTGTTAACCCCTGCTTTCAACAAGCACTATTTCAACACTCCACCATTCTCTCAGGCTTTGAAGAAACGGACCCCTTCAGAATTAGCCTGTCTCTTCTTTCAGTCAAGTACTCTCAAGCAAAACTATTATTCGAAATACCACAGGTATCTACCACATAGTAACTTCTGGCCAGATAATCTTCTTGGATTCCTATCACAAAGTGAGAAGCCTGTTTTTAGTTTGATTTGGAGCTGAAGGATGAAGGGAAATCTATAAATGAAATCCACAAATAATCAAAGAATCCTTGTACCAGTCTGGACCGCTCCCAGGTCACATCCACTAACTCCTCTCTCTCTCTCTCTCTCTCTCTCTCTCTCTCTCTCTCTCTCTCTCTCTCTCTCTCGCCTGCTCTTTGCCGACAGAGAGGAATAATAAATAAAATAATCAGTTCCTGAGTAACAACGGCCCCACACTCAAATTTGCAGCCTGGAATGCCTACCTGAGTGAACCATGACAGCACCTCTGGTGAACAATTTATTCTAGCTAATCATTAAGAATTTAATTTTATCAATTAACAAATGCTGGAATTTGTATTACTTTATAAACACTACCACTAATACACGTAAATTCAGGTAGCAATGGACGTAAGGTTTGTTCTGTTGAATCCAATTTTTATAGGGCTTACTATACTTCAATATAAGTGAACTTTGCAGAGAGATAAATTATACTACTTTTTTCCTTCCCAATAAACACACAAAATTTAAAGACGTTTTCAAAGACTTACATAAAAATTGGGGGGGGGGGGTTTATGATGCACCCTTTGCCTGTATAAATATCCTACTATTCTAATAAGTTCATATCTATTGTCTGAATAGAAAAATAGTAACTAGCTAAAGAAAATAACTTTTGAGACCATCTTACTAAAAAAATGTAATTTGTCATAGAAGATGATAACTAATTAAAAAAAAAATCCTTTCTATCCTGAAAAGTCACAACAAAAAGTTTAAGTGTGTTTTGGCTGATTTTTCTCAGCAACTGTTTGAAGCTGTAAATGACTTAACTCAGTAAAATTCCAAATGTAATTATCTTCTGTACTTAGCCTAGGGCTCTCCATATATCTCAGCAGTGCCGTCTCGCATATAAAACAGGCTTTTCGATGGCTGGTAACAATATAATGGACAACATTGTTTTAATTCCCCCTATTCGGCTAACCTCTTGCCTACACTAAACCAGCAGAGGAAGAAGCCGCGTGAGTCATGAAGCAGTCAAATGCATCTCGGAACTCGGTTGCATAAATGGGGTTTGCAGGGTCAGGCTTTTGCAATTGTACGTTTAATAATCTCCATTTCTGACCCAATTTTTACTTTTAGAAACTAATTTCCCATTAATTATACCAAGACTGGAATTATTGTTAAAATATGTTGGTTCGTAAACAAGTTACATCAGGAAGTGGAGCCCACATTAAAAATGTCTGGTTGCTCACAACTGTGATCCACAGGAAAACCGGCAGGAGGTTATTTTCTCTAGTCATAAAATACATTCAATATGACCCAACGGATTTCCAAATACGAGATTATATACATGTATGTTTGTACGTGTGTCCATGTGTGTGTTTAAAATGTGTGCAGTGACCTCTCGATTGTTCTCCATCATGGAGAGAGAAGACAATGAAACATGAGGGATCCATCCACACAGTTTCTGTTTTGCTCTGGGAAACATGCCTGATGCACACTCACTCG